>NW_023270268.1:42017230-42040010 GCF_011800145.1 Mirounga leonina
TTAAGGGATACATGGTAATTGCTCTAAAGGCCAAAAGTATTTGTCAATTATTATGATATAAGAAAAATACACATATGTGTACATACACACTACTTATGCTATATTGAGGATTTATGCATATTTAGTAGACTTGCTTAGCTATGTACTTACCAACAGTTCTGCTCAAAGATGAAAAATATCTTGTGAAACATTTAGTAGAAATTGAAAATGCAGATAAAAATGCAACTTTACAAATGTGTTGATATGAACAAAGACAATTCTAAAATTGAGGATGGTGATTTTTTTTTTAACTCTTTTGAAATGTTCACAAATGTAAGTTTGTTGGAACTTACCTGAAGTTCCAAAATTGATATTAAGGCACTTGGAAAGTCATCCAGCAGATGTGTTTGACTGTACAGGTCTTATTTCTTTTCACTAAACTCTAAATCTTTTCTTCGTCCAGGACCACCCTTGGAATATCTCCAAGCATTATCCCAATATACACAAGTTACAAAAATAAATGAGTCAGGTTTTTCTAGAAAATATTTCCATATAGTTATAAGGCTTCCATAGAATCCTTTGGGTAAACTAAGAACACATTTCAAATTATTTTGTATGTTAGCATATTCAGTCATATATGCAATCGATATTTAAGAGTGCACTGTTTCATTTGATTTTTTAAAAATATCTAAGACTATGCTTATTTAAAGCTTTACTTAAAAAAGATCATGTTGATCACTAACTATATCACCTAAATTAATTTCTTACTTTCATCAATAGGGGCAAGGCGTTGGGAGTAATTACTGTCCATTTTTCCTTCAGGAAGAGAACAGATTCCGCCAACACACTCTGGTGAAAAGTATACATAATATCTGAGCTCTGATGTAAGCAGAATGCCCACTTTGAAAATAGTGAATTTGTATCTATTATGTATTACAATAAGTCCCCCTTCCTCATTAATTTTACTGAAGTCTCCAGATGGGAAACAAAATATTAATTTTGTTCAGCCTTAGGCATTGTTGACTGTTAAGGCACTCACTAAATCACTGATCTTATTCACATTAATATTAGATTTCTGCTATAAAAATTTAGGACCCTTGGGTATAGGGTTCAGTTTGTCATAAGTATAATTAATTGTTTTTAAAAATGATTAATTTGTCAAAATAGAAAAATATATATATTGGGCAGATGAGGCTCCTGAGCAAGCTAGCCTACCTTAAAGTCATGGTAATACTCATGAAATTATGCAAATTAATTGACTCTTTCAATGTTGCATAAAATGCTACTTCTAGTACAGTGCATGGAACATTAGGTTGTTCATCCAGCAAAAAAAAAAAAGGCGGGGGGAGTTGCATTTCAGAGGCTGGAATCTTACAAGCGAGGCCTTATGGTTGAGGATACTCACAACTACAATCTATTTTTCTATAAAGCAATTGGCTTTCAACCATTGCACACAGAACTTGTGCTGTTTATTACAAATTTTTCCCCAAGCAACTGTAAAGAAAAAGCCAGCTATGTCTTGTGGATTTTCCCTCCTCTTAATACAAAGAAAGAGATTTTCACTGTTCAATCATGCTAAAGTAAAATAATATTTATTCTAAAATTATTTAGCAATATGGGCTTTTACTGAGACAGCCTCATTTAAGAGCCCCCCAAAACAAAATATGGTATGTAAAAATCTGATTAAATCATGTCAAGTTAGTTTACTAAATAAGCAGTAAAAATCAGAGACAACAGCAAAATAAAAAAGCAGTGCTCTCCAGATAATTATTCTGTCCAAAAGTAAATTTAAGTCAATTTTCAAAGACTGGAATGAGAATAGCAAACTTAGGTCATATTACTGAATTTGGTGATATCATAAATGCATTCTTATTTTAAACCACCTCTAGCAAATGAGTGACACAATTCAGAAATATTCAACAATTAAATCTTAGAAATTAACAAAATTGCCCTGTGGCATGATCAGACCTACTCTAAGAAAATAACAAAATCTCCCATTGGAGATTTAAGGCCACATTCCAGGGTTTCTACCAAAGAAAGACTGTATCCTCTGCTTTGCAGCCATGCTCTCTCCTCACACTCAAGTGATCAATTATTATAGTTTAAGGCAACAACTCCAGGCTTAGTCTAACAGACATGTATTAATTTTCAACTCTGCCATTAAGATTACATTAATAAACATACTGGAGCACTATTGTTACAATGAAATCTGTCCCTCAGAGTTTTATTGCTTTGGTTTTTCTCATTTTTTTTTACACCAGTTTAAAACTGACCACTTGATTATAAAATTAGCATAATTGATTTTTACATTATGAATGCTCTATCTTAATGTTCACCTATAGTAAATGAATTCTGTAGGTGAGATTCCATGCTTTACTAAGGCTCTGACAATGTGTCTGCAGCCCATCCTGTAAGACGTGTTTAATATGAAAATCAAGACAATAGTTATTTCCAATATCATCTAATCTATTTTTTAAGACAAAATGTAAACCTAATTAAAAGACTCTCCAAAGTATGGACAAGAGTTTTCACAAAATATTTTTAAACCATGGATTTTAAAATTTGCTCTAAACTAACACATTTTTTTAGGGAGACTTGGTGTTCCATGGTAATTATCAGTACTGAAATCCATTTATTCATTTTGAATGTGTATTATTCAGGGAGTTTCTCCCCTTACCCCGTTCACGGTAAGGCTGTGTTTCATCAATATCTAAACAACTCTCACAAGTAGATGCTTAAATTAAAAATGATCAAAGTTTCCCCAAACTACATTTCTACCTATACAAAGAGAAAACAACATGATGAAAATTTAGCATGTGTTATAATTTCCCCTTTTCCTATATTCATATACAGGGCTTTTTAAGATTTCTTTCCAAACTAGAAAATCAGGACAACATGCAAACACATTCATGTGTCAAAATCCTATGAAGGAAGTAATCACCTAATGAGCCAACACTCTGCTCAGTGAGTACACCAGTTAGTGAAAATCAGAAAATTAAAGGAAGCATGTTTATTTAAATTAATTGTGGCTTATTGATGTAATCACCCATTTCTGTTACCCAAGTATGTTTTAATTCATGCACATTTATAACTCTATAGACTATGCATCTTTCCACATGGTCAAACAATTTGGGTCTACTAATGTACTGTGTAGAATCTTAGATGACACCAATATTTGTGGGTCAATTATTCTAATGCTAAAACCAGTATCAACTGAGTTACCATGTTTGGTTTTAAAACCTAATTTCCAGGGCGCCTGGGTGGCTCAGTCGTTGGGCGTCTGCCTTCGGCTCGGGTCATGATCCCAGAGTCCTGGGATCGAGCCCTGCATGAGGCTCCCTGCTTGGCAGAAGCCTACTTCTCCCTCTCCCACTCCCCCTGCTTGTGTTCCCTCTCTTGCTGTGTCTCTCTCTGTCAAATAAATAAAATCTTTAAAAAAAATAAAACCTAATTTCCATGCTTTTATACTGCCTATAGTGGTTTCAGCCCCAGCTAGGAGCCTCAAGCTTATTGGCCCAACTTGAGACAGACACGGAGCAAAATCTGCTACAGCCATTTTTACGGCTGTGTGGAGTTCACTGTTTGAATTCCAGTTTGGATGTGCAGTGGAAAAATGGCCCAACCTAATATATGCAAACAGGTGGCACATTTACCAATGTCCAAGTATTACCCTAATCATCCCTTAGATGAGCCCTAATGAGCCTTTCTGCTCATTAAGAGTCCCCAGGTTGGACCATCCCAAACTCTCATTAAGAATCCATTTTTTACATGTATACAAAGGACCGCTAACACTATGCAGTAAGGTTGTCGCAAAATGTCATGATTTCTCACATATGCCATTTCCTCTGGTGGTTTCTCCCTACACTTGTCTCTAAACTGTGAGCAGAAAATTTGAAAATAAAGCAGTTATAAAACCAATATACCCAAGGATTCCAAGTATACACGGAGGATTCCTTGAGAACAGACGTTTAAATGAGTGTCTGAAATTAGAGAGATTATGCGGATACCGTGAAATGTCCATGAAACTTGAGGTTGCAAGACATTTTCACATTTGTTCATTGAAACAAAAACGTAATGTCAACACACATTACAACAACTGTCACAGCTACTTTTTACTGAATGCCTGCCTGCCATGTGCCAGCACTGTGATCTGGTCTAGATTCCATCCTTGCATTTAAACGATCCTCTGAGGTGGACATCGCGGCCCACATCATAAACATGAAGAGACCAAGGCATAGAGAGATTAAGGGTCTGCTCAAGGGTCTCAGCCACACAGCTAGAATTTGATATTCCAGAACTGTCTGCCTCCAACCTTTACTACTTCCTCTGTCATTTACACCAAGAATTGCCACTTTTCCCTTCCCTCAGATCAGCAATGGGTGCCTAGCCCTCGGTGTGACTCCAGTCACAGCTCTTCATCTGACTTCATGTTCCTTGAAGGTGGGAACCTGTTTTTCTTTGCAACACTGGCACTGACCACAGCAGCTGACATAAAGTACTAGCAAAACGTTAAACTGAAAGGAATCTAGAAAAGGCCAGAATCCAATATTCATTGTTGTCAATCTTCACATTCTCCACAGTCCAAAAAATATAGCCCAAAACATTAATTTTACATGAGAACAAGTGGCCCATTGAGCAATCTAATAGTCATTGCCATTCTTATCATGCAGTATTCATGAGTCACCAGAAATGAAGTCTTCCTGCTTCTGGAGAATTCCAGAGGCTGGGACGATAATAGAGGGTTACCTAAACTAAAATTGTTGACAGCTCCACTTCTATAAAAGTCTTCAAGAAAGGACAGTAGGAATCAGTCCCTTTATGCCTCTGCCCTGGAAGCTCTCACACCAGAAGGCCCGGGTTTATCTCAGAAGCAGCAATGTGTTATGGATTAACAATCCACATTAAAAAAAAAAAAAAAAAGGACTGAAGCAACACATACTCAAAAACTTAATTTGCATTACAAATAGGTAACCTGCCATGGTATTTTGCTACCCCACTGACATGTTGCCAGGGAACAACAGAAAAATAAAAACCAGTGTGTCTCCTCACAGGTGAAGAGCAGAACTTGAATAAAATGAAGCTGCTATTCAATCTGTTATTCAGCTCACCACATAAACACATCCCCGCTCTCCTTCCCAGCCAAGAGAAGCAAGATGACAGGGGCCCCCACCCCTGCCTCCTGAGGTCCCCAGCATGGAGGGACCCTAAGGTTCAGCACATGCCGAAGGAGATGCTGAGAAAACAAAGAAAAGGAGGTAGTGGAATGGAGAAGAGCTACTATGATTCTCATCCAGGGAAGAGCCACTTCATACCTGAGAACTAGCAGCCCTCCAAAACAAAAGAGTGATAATTGGTTGTAGCAACTGCCAACAGTAGACTTAGCTAGGCCAAGAGACTGTTACAAAATGCCAACGCAAACTCATTAAGAAACTCATCCCACAAATATTTATTAAATGTGCCATAATCTGGTTGGGTTTTTAAGTCCACTGTCATGGCTCTTTACAGTTTGTATTAGTTTTTGTTTATTTTCTGCATCTGTTGGTCCTATAAGGCAGTCACAACCTTGGGCTAATAAATAAATTGTCTCTGAGAGAGCAGTGACCTGCCCATGGTTACTCACCTGAGAAGTAGGAGACTTGAGAAATCCAAACCTTACAGCCAAATATATCCAAACCAAGAGCCGTCCTGTCGTCTGCTCCTTGCCGTCTCGCTGCAAGGTACGCCAGCTTTTCAAGTAATTGCGGTGTTGTGGCAGTAGGTAGAGGTGGTGGGCCAAGCAAGGCTGCAAGAACTACTCTCTTTCCAACTCCTAAATCAAATTCACCACGCAGCCTTGCATTTACTCTGTCCTTTCTGATATACCCTTCCCTCATTCCCTGTGATCTCCATCTGAACTCTCCAAAGCCGCTCATTACTCTGCACCACCACTTCCACTCTTGTTAATCACAGGAGGATTATTTTTGAAGGCAAAGAATAGTACTGTGCTAGGGAACGTCTACAGTGCATTCAGTCATCGACACTTTACAGCACCCACCGATTCCTCTTCAGCCAGCCAGCCAATGAATCAAAGGTCAGAGGAGACCTAGGTTTCACAGAGAATCTTAGGTTCTTCCTATTTCTTCCTAAACCAGGAAGTACTTTCCTCGCCACATAGGCCAGCAACATTGGCATTGCCTGTGAGCTTGTTAGAAATGCAGACTCAGCCTTCCAGGCTTCCTGAATCATAATCAGCTTCTTCCAGATCTTTAGGTGTAGGTAATTTGAGGCACATCCCAGTTCAAAAAGCAGTGCTTCCTCACCAGGGACCATTGGAAAGAAAGTATCTTTGGCTGTGGAAGGAAGCTTGTGCAGGGGATAATTATCAGAGGGGTAGCCTTAGGTAAGACAAAGGTACAAAAGGAGGCAGAGCAAGGAATAATGCTTGCCCTTCGTTGTTCTAATTAGGTCACTGTCATATTGTACTCTTGCTTTATAAGCCAGAAAAACGACCGTGCTGGATCTGAAATCTCATCCTACTGCAATGGCTACTTGCTGTATTTGCAGGTTATAATATTTCTAAGCTGTTTGCAAAATCCCTGAATAATGCCTCATTATAACTTATATTGAGGAGACACCAAGACTTCTTTAGGTTTTAGAATCAGATGGGATGCCAGAATGGAGTACCTCACAGTCCTTTAACTACCATATGGTTGATGATGGCACTTGGTCTGGCCAAAGAACATTCTGAGACCTGCAGACACCTGTAATTTCATCTTTAATGCAGTACAAAACCTTTATTACAATAAGAAATAGGAAAAATATCATTAAATTGGTGGATTTGGATGAAGACTGACAGAAATGAACTGACTCCATTACAAGTTTCTTAAATAAAACTCACTAGGAGCGCCTGGGTGGCTCAGTCAGTTGGGTGTCCAACTCTTGGTTTCAGCTCAGCTCATGATCTCATGGGTCATGAGATCGAGTCCCGAGTGGGGCTCTATGCTCAGTGGGGAGTCTGCTTGAAGATTCTCTCCCTTTGCCCCTTCCCCTGCATGCATGCATTCTTTCTCTCTCTCTCTCTCTCAAATAAATCTTTAAAAAAGAAAATACTTATTAGACCAGAGACTACACTGAAATAGGATAATACCACTTCTGTAATCATAGCGAGAGCAACTAAGGTATAATTTATACCTTCAGGGGCGCCTGGGTGGCTCAGTCCGTTCAGCATCTGCCTTCGGCTCAGGTCATGATCTCAGGGTCCTGGGATCGAGCACCACATCGGGCTCCCTGCTCAGTGGGGATCCTGCTTCCCCCCCCACTCCCCCTGCTTGTGCTCGCTCTCTCGCTCTCTCTCAAATAAATATCTTTTTAAAAAATTTCTACCTTGAAATTCGAATTTAGAAAAGCAGATCTAATGATAAAGTCTGACTTAGTTGTCTGTTTTGGCTTTTAGTAACACTGTTTTCAAATATTATGTACGATATTGTTTTCATAATTAATTTCTTAGGAAAGACAAATTATAGCTAACTTATATCTGTAATTTAAAGTTACTGCAAATTATACCCAGCACATCATTTCTTGGATCTGTATACATTTTCTACAGCTGAATTTGTTTTGGCTAGATACAGACATAGCAAAAATGTCTTTCGGTGGTAAGCGGTGACTTTTCAACTGGTGGTATATAAACTCCAGATTACCAGCAAATGGTAAAAGAGGAAAATCCTATTATGAGTAAGTTAATTGCCACATAGGTTTGGATAATACCAAGGATAGAATTGCATTCTCTGAATTGTAACTTTCTGAATGACTACATATATATATGTACATGTACATATGTGCGTGTGTGTGTGTTTAAATATATATATATAGTAGAGGCAGTATTCACCCATAGCAAAAGGCATGATGATTATGCCCTGTCTGCAGCATTTATAAAAAGTTTCTTCCATAATAAAATACACAAGATGGAAATGTGATAGAAAAGGAATAGGAAGATAGAGTATTTTTTTTTCAGTACCTGAACTTTAAAAAGACTAGATAGAATTCATGACAAGCCCACATTATTTAGGTGATACTTTCCATGATGCTCTTTGAAAAGTGTCAATTCCTTACAAGAAATAAAATGTAATTAATACCTTGAATATGTATGTATATAAACATAAAACTAATAGCTAATAATTACTTAGTGTTTAAAAATACCAATCACTGTCCTAAAACTTTATAAATATTAGCCCACTTAATACAAGAAGTCTCTGAGATAAGTAATATTATTATTATCGGCCCCTTCCATAGATGGAGAAACAGAAATACAGTCATGTTACCCAATTAACCCAAGGCCACCAAGTAGTAAATAGTAGAGCCAGAATGTGAGCAAAGAAAGCCTAGCTTCAGAGTCTCTGTTCTTAACTACAACACTTAACTGCGTCTCTCTTTTGTGTGCAGAATATTTGAATGATCATTTCTTTTGCCAGGAATTTATAATATTCCTAGGCATTTTATTTCTAGTGTATGTAAATATAGATTGTATTTTTATAATGAAGTTTTCTAAGAGGAATGTGTTACTGTTTCAAATACACAGCAATGGAACTTGCTCTAGAATGTCCAGAATCCATGAGATGATTTTATATCAAAAATCTTTAAAGGTGGGACGCCAGGGTGGTTCAGTTGGTTAAGCATCTGCCTTCGGATCAGGTCATGATCCCAGAGTCCTGGGATGGAGTCCCACATTGGGCTCCCTGCTCGGTGGGAAGCCGGCTTCTCCCTTTCCCTCTGCTGCTCCCCCTGCTTGTGGTCGCTCTCCCTCTCCTTCTCTCCCTTTCGCTCTCTGCCAAATAAATAAATAAAATCTTTAAAAAAAAAAATCTTGAAAGGTGTCTAAGTAGATCGCATTGTGTTAAATAATGTTTCCCAAGCTTGCCTGATCATTAGAATCACCTGGGTAGCTTGTTTACCATACAGGCTTTGAGTCTGGTCCCAGACCTAGTAAATCCTGGAAAGGTGTCTGTAATCAGTGCCTCCAAGTGATTCTTAGGATTGAGGAAGTCTGGGAAACACTGGTCAAATAATCAGTTTCAGCGTAAACCCTCTTTATATGATCAACTCTTGAGTCTCTGAGTGTCTGCACAACCTTTGGTGGAGGAGTGGTTTCTGAAACTATGGTGGCTTTTGGGGAGAAATGAGCCCACTATTTTGACTTGCCTTTTGGCTTCAAATAGCCAAATCAACTGAACCTCAGAAGTTCTCCACTACCGCAAATAACAATAGTTACATATTAACAATCTTATTTATTTGCTTCTGTTTCCACACTACTAAATTTCAAACACATTTAAATAGTTTTTACTAATAGTTCATGATGATAAAGATTTTTTTAAATAAATAGTCCTTTTTAAATACTTTTAGAGTTCTCTCCAAATAATAGGTCAAGATTTTCTTTTTTAACCATTTCCACTTGTATCCATTTTTTAGTCCTGTAAAATTCTTGCTAACTGACCCATACAGTCCCATATACCATATGCTTTTGCTTTTAAATAAATTGCTATTTCCATGAGAAAATACTGAAATTTTTTAGAAAGAATTTTTTTTTAAGATTTTATTTATTTATTTATTAGAGAGCGAGCGAGAGAGAAACAGCATGAGAGAGGAGAGGGTCAGAGGGAGAAGCAGGCTCCCCGCTGAGCCGGGAGCCCGATGTGGGACTCGATCCCAGGACCCTGGGATCATGACCTGAGCCGAAGGCAGTCGCTTAACCAACTGAGCCACCCAGGCGCCCCTAGAAAGAATTTTTTTTATCCATCAAAAATTACTACTGCATCCAAAGCATTTCAAACCTATATGTACTTCATACCTACAAAATGCCAGTATAGTATTATGGCTGTAAACACTGTTATTAAACTCAAAATATATATATATTTTTTTTAAACTCGAAATTTATTTTTAAAAATCCTACAAATATATGTAACTTAAGGGAGAGGGATAATGAAATGTGAATCTAATTATGCCATTTTCCATGCCAGGTTTTTCACTTATTTGGGTTTTATAGGAAATGATATTGTAAACCCACTCAATGATTATTATAAGAGTGACATGAACATGGGTGCCTCATCTGAGATATAAATTTGTTTCTCCTTTAAAATGAAGTACCTGGAGGGCGCCTGGGTGGCTCAGTTGGTTAAGCGACTGCCTTCAGCTCAGGTCATGATCCTGGAGTCCCGAGATCGAGTCCCATGCCGGGCTCCCTGCTCAGCAGGGAGTCTGCCTCTCTCTCTGACCCTCCCCCCTCTCATGCTCTCTATCTCATTCTCTCTCTCAAATAAATAAATAAAATCTTTAAAAAATAAAAAAAATAAAACGAAGTACCTGGAAATAAAAGATATAAGTCAAGTCCTCCCGTGTGCATAAACAAAATGCATAGTTCATTATCATTCTGTCTGAGTTAATAACTTCAGAGCAGAGGGCTCTGGGCACCTTGGAGAGAGAACAGATCACTCATTTTTTTACCTGCACAGAAGGAGAGAAAACTTGGTTTTGAGATGTGACACCCAGATAAGATGTTAATACTCCACTTAAAACAGAAAGCCATCTTTGTCCTTCTGTTTTATGAAGTTTAAATGTACTGGGTTGTAGAACAGTATATATTGCATCTCCCTTCTGTGAGACCCACCAGGGCACCCACGGAAAGAAGATGTATCTCAGTAGGGTTTTCCTTGTAAAATATTTAAATGAAAAATCGAGCACTTTAAGGCTTTCACAATCATTCTTTTTCATCACGCAATAAAATATTCATACAATGCAAAAACGCTGCAGTTCTTACAGCATTTTAATTTAAAAAATAAACAATACAATGGTTATTTCCAAGAATGCCATGCAATAGGATAAAGGAAATACCAAGAGAAGGAAAGGAAATTATATTTTTAATCTCCTAGAATTTAATATTTAACAAAGCAACGCTTCATTTTTATTTCAAACAAAAGCCTTTTTTATTAGAGGAATCAACACAAATTGATTCTGTAGGCACAGCACAGATTATTTGCTTGTTTTATAGGTTCTCAGTTTGTAAATGGCATTATGGCTTTTATTACTCATTGCTTTGGTTCATCACATGACTAAGTCTGCAAACCCAGAAAGACTCCTCCATTAACTTCTAGGAAGTAATTTAGATTACTTATTGAGTTTGGGTGCTGGAACATTTGACTATAAGGAGAGCTGATGAAGATAACTCTATTAAAAGCTGAAAAAATTATACCACAAAAATATTTTAGAAGTCTCTCAAAGGCAGATCTTCTATACAGAGTTCATACCTCCTATTTGGGTTCATGATGTAACAAAAGACTATAGACAGTGCAAAGGGTGTGTTGTATGTAAATTAAATTTAAGCATGTATGCAAATTATGTCTAAATATAACATGTAATGAAATAATATATCATGAACATTTAAACCACTGTAGAAACAAACGTTAATTCATATTTCAGTCTCCATAGGAGAAGGTTAAGTAACTTGTGGTCAAAGAAATTGGATTACGGGAAAATTAAATTAAGTTCATAGGTCATTATACAAATCACAGAAGACTTGGTCCTCCCTTTCCTTTTTGAAAAAATTGTAGGCACCATCTTCGTAGTATACATCAACTAAAGGCTATATGTTGTTTTAACTAGAATTAGAAGCCATTTATAATGGTCAAGCCTTTCAAAGGCATAGCATTCTTCAATTTAAATATGCATGTATGTATTTCTCACACACTAGGCATTTAAAGGGAACTATCATTTAGATGTTTGCATTTTGCTTTTGGAAATAATTTTCCTAGAATATTTATGTATGGATGTGATCCTTAATGCTTAATCAGTAAAAACACACAAACTAGAGGCCACTGAAACACAGGGCCTGTGGTTGCTTTTGATGTTACCCAACTTTATATTAAAATTAAATGTTAGAACTCTGCAGGAGGTAAGCCACTGGGCATGCAGGGGTTAACCTATGAGTAGGGTCAAGAGGAATTGAAGTCAGCAGGGGTAACCAGATGTTAGAAAACCCTAGGCATCACCTCTCAGTTGGTGATCTGCCTCTCTGGCCCCACTTTGTCCCAGCCAGAGCCCTTGAATCATGGTGCTTCCCATTGCCCTCCTGACTCTGACCTCCAGGGTTCCCAACCTCAGTTTGCCAACCTGGTTTTGCTCTGTGGTAAGCCTGACTTTGACCTGACAATCTGATTCTAATGTTCTGCTCTGTTTCTGATCTTGCTTCCTGTTTGCTATCTATACTATCCCAGGTCTTAATCTTTCTATTTCCACAACCAAATCTCTATCCTTGACCACTCCTTTTTTTTTTTTTTGGATGCTTTGGCATTTTTATGACTAAGTCTGTATACTAGCCAATTTGTCTATTTTACAAAAGAAGGAATAACCCTAGCCTATCCCTTCACAAATTTTAGATTCCTTTGGTATATCAAAGTTTCCAGATTTTTAAAATATAAAGCAATAATATGACACACATATATATATCATATGACATATATAGTCATAATATGTCATATATATTTAGTCAATCCTAATGTTTCCAGATTTTTAAAATATATATAAATCATACTATGACATACAGACTTAGGTAGTCAGCCCTTAATCAGTGAAATGAAGATACCAAGAAGAGTTCAATTTTAAATTTACTCTATCTATGAAGCCTACAGAATCCATGGTGTATTTTCAAAACATACAATAACTTCCTTTTATTTATCTTTGATACCAAACTATAAAATGTGCATGAAAAGACAAAGTAGAAATTTTCTTTCTAATAAACAAACAGCCATAATAAAACTTCATCTCGTGTGGCATCCTTTTTGAAAATATGATGTGGAATGAAGGTGTCACACTGTGAAATTTTAATTAAAGCATAGATAAAATCCCAATGCTTGGCCAAGAATTATAACTAGCCTGACTTTGCATATCAGTCAAAGTTTGTTATCTAATGTAATTGCAAACTAAAGGTTCTTGTAATATTGTAATAATGAAAAAAAAATGTCCACTTATGGTTAAGTAACTGAACTGGGTAGCTGTTTACTATCATCACTGAAACTGTAATGCACTGAGTAAATGAACTACAGTCTATAAGAAATCACTCAGCAAGCCCAAGATAAATTTTGCATATTCAGCACTTGGAAGAATAAAAATTGTGTGTATTGATAAACCCCATGTAGGTTCCAAAAACCAATTAACACACATTGCACATTCCAGCACTTTTTGAGCAATATTCTATAAATGACCGCAGTTTAAAGGAACTGACAAAATAAAAAGTCCAGAGACAATCCATGTTGAAGTCAGGCAAGTCACTGTACAAATCTTAGTTCAGAAAAACCAGGGGCCCAAAACTGCGTGCCCCGAGGCTCTTACTTGTCCTCATGCGCACACTGAGAGTCCAGCCACAGACAGGTTAACAAGATAGGAAAAGACAGAAAAACTAAGGGTGATTTCAGAAGTATATTCTGAAAATATTTGTTTACAGGCTAAATAAGGATGGAAATTCGGTGAGAAAATATCTACTCCCCATTCTGAGAAAATGGTGATGTTTTGAAGCCACACCAAGAAACAGAAGTGGATTTCAGTGGACCTCACACCAGCTTCTAAGTCTGTGAAAATCAAATTGTATCTTCACTGCTTTCAATCCACTAATTTTTTCTGAAAGCACAAGCTCCCACAAATCTTGGTATGTCTATTACTTAAAAGTGTCTCCTTTAAAAGAAGGAAATCACCACACTTGACCGGGAACCACACAGAGGATGTAGTGACATGCCCCACACAGCAAAGAGGGGTCATTGTCAGCAAAGGAGAAGAGGCCTAGTGGTTTCTATCCCTTCAGCTTGGCAGATACTTACATGATATCTTAATAAGCCAGAGTGGGTGCTTAATATATTTGTGTTTTTTTAATATTCTGACTTAATCTCCAATGCAATTTTTATATTGCAGTAAGAAGAAACCAAAACAGAAGGAAAGGACCAAAAATGCAGTTACAAACAAAAAGATAATTCCCTCAAGAGGGAAATCATTCTGTGCCCTATCTTCCCTGGCTCTGGATGTCCTGCCTGCCTGGCCAGCCACCTCAAACTGCCTGTGGGATACTCAGGGGGGCGCCCTAGCCTTCTCTCCAGTGTAAACAAAGTACTAGAGTCTTAGTCCCCACCGGGCTAAACAATCTTGAATGGATACAGGGCTGTCGCCACATTCCTCACCTAGAAATGGTCTGGTTGAAGTAGCATTTGAAAGGCTGATGGAGGAGCTGAAGGTCATAGACAGAAGCTGCTGCAGGTTCATGTGAACAACCATGTTGTGAACTTGTGAAGGTGTGCCACCGTCCTTTGTGGGGCCGCTTGCTGGTTTCCAGTAGCTCCGGGGACCTGTCAGAGGCAACACAGAAGCCTCACCCCCTCAGCCACACCAAAACACACAATCACATTGCTATTTTTCCCAGGCTCGAAATCTGTCTATGAATTAAAGACTATTTAATAGAACCAACCCATTAAATTTAGTAAAAGGCAGATGAAACAGACAAACAAACTCCAAATTTGGGAAAGGGATTCTGTGTAAAAATACGAAGTCAGTGAAAAATTAAAATCGTCCAATCATTTATTTAACATCATATGTCCAAAGAAACCTCAGGATTTTTATTGATTTTTTTTTTCTTTTTTTCGTATCCCAAGAAATATTCCTTAAACCCCCACCTGGGGAAAACAAAAAAACAAAAAACAAAGCCATGGACTTGGTACCCTTTGAAAACGGAGCTCGCCTGAAAAAAACGAGCCGGCGCTGCTGGTGACTGCTTTGGTGTCTCCCACCAGGGCCGTTTGCTTTCAACCGCGCTGCCTTGGAAAAGTAGTCATTTAGAGGCTTCTAACCATTGAGAGAAGTAGAGTCTCTTCATTCTTTTAAAGCATCTCCATTTTCCAGTAGTCACTGTTTTGCAACACTGTCGCATTCTTCCCTCTTTTTCAGTTACAGTGCTCTCTCTCCACTGATTTCAGTAAGAAGTAAACAGGAATAAAAATTACTATGTTGCTGGTAAACCTAAAGTGGGAAAGGAGGGGGACGAACCCACAGAACAGCAACCTGGAAAACCTGGAGTAGTGAGGAAAATCGTAGAGCAACTACAGTTAAATCTGAATCCAACTTCTCTAGGTTTTCTTCACTTCCTTTCGTAGGAAGGAAGAGGGAAAGAGTGCTCGTTTAATACAATGTTTAAGCACCACTTTATTTTTCTCCATGTCCCTATAGAGAGATTTTTATATATTAGCAGAAAAATGCAAGCTATGAAGCTATAGTAGCTCTTTGGTTATGGTTAAGCAAATCTTTAAAGAATTATTTAACAATTTGATGTATGTTTTGATCTGAAGTCTCAAGTTGATGCATATGAATAAGTTCATAAGTACCTGATTAACAAATGACCCCTGCTTTTCCACCTGTTTTTTCATAGAGTTGTATAGTTTATATTCTACCTGTATTCATCTCAACATTTTAACCTAAAGCGATGACTCGTCATTACTGTTCAAATTTCGGTCATTCTCTTATTACATACTGTAAATGAATTTAAGAAGGAAAAGTATCGCCTCCTTTATGGATACTATTTTAATTGTACATAGAATGACATAGACAAAGAGAGTTTTTGAGTGGAACAAAAGCAGAGACGCTTTTGCAATGGAAAATAAGACAATTTATGATTGTGTACTCTGTTACATAGCTTAAAAACTTCAGGTTAAGCAAATTACCATAGGGACTTTATTCTTAATTCTGCCCATCACCTAAGTGAATGATCGAGTCTGAACCTTTCAGTGAGAGCTGCATTTTTTTTCTAAATACCTTCCTACTTAGCAGCCTAAAGGGACCCGTCACATCAGTAACACCTTCTATGCGCTGTCGCGTCCCAGCTGGAACACACTAAACTCGGGGGCCTTTGAAATCTTTAAAGCCAATCATACATAAGACAGATTCTATATTGCAGGGCTGGCTGGCTACACTTCAGCACAAAACAATATTTCAAGCTTTCTGATATACATGTGTCACCTCTTTGTGACAAATAGCTGGTATTAATTAGGCACTAGACTTGGTGAGATTGCTGTTATTAACTGAGAGAAGATGGGTTGGATTTAATTGTGTGTGACATCAAAGTCAAGTGACTGATATTTCAAGCATCATTTAAAAGGTTTGATATTGAAGTCATTGTATTCACATAAAGACTGTCTAAAAATATAAAGGAGACTGATGAGAAAAGAACTGAAATGCATTTGTATATCTATCTTATGAAGTGTGTTTGATGTCATTTTACTAGTATTTTCAGTCCACATATGTAATATTTATTTGTTTAGCTGCATAAAATTTTTATTTCATAATGGACTTGAAAGTTCTCAAAATGAACACTAAGACAAACATGGCCTGTTTGGAGTGGTAGCTGTTCTTTAAAAAAACAGTTGCCAATTTGTTTAAAATATGTTTTGATGTAAATAGAAGTAAAATAAAAATATTAACCAAATTATTTCAACAAAGTATCATATTATCTATAAAAAGAGCACTGAGAATAACTAAAATCACTAATAAGCATTTGGAAATTACAAAAACTAGAACTTCACCAAGAGTTACACAAAGAGGGCAATTTTGCTGCAAAAAAATAATTGAAACACTATCACTTGAATTATTTAATGATGATCAGCATTTCCCATGTTGTGTTAATACATGAACATGCAGGAGAGAAACATTGTAAATCAAGATCAATTCAATAAATCCAATTAGTTAAAGTAAGGATGCTCTAACATAAAAATAGTGTAATAGTTTGTTTAATTACGTTCAGAGAAAAGATTAAGATATTTATTTATTTGACATTTGACATAAAATACATGAGACAATTACATGGAAATCTGCTTAATTGAAATGTAATATGTTATAACAAAATATCCCTTGGGTATTGTTTTAAGAACAGAAATATAATTCACAATAGCTGAAAGCTAAGATGTTTTCCAATATATTGCCAAGTGCTATAATAAAAAGCCAAGAAAAGATATCCAAATATAAATATGTTGAGAATTGGGTAAGCAGTGTTAAATCATTGTATTTGAATATTTTTTTCATTTTTCTTATTGATCATTTTGATCATATAGATTTTAATGAAAATTTAGTCGAGTATGCTTAAATCTTTAAACTACACTTTAGTTTTTTTATATTATATACATAATATTTCCCTTTATTCTCAAAATACTCTGAATTACTTATGAAAATAATCATGAGAAACCATTAGATTTACTGACATATTTGACTAATGATCAAAAACGTAACTGTAGGAAAAAGAGTGTTTCTTACAATAGAAGTGCTAAAACTTGATCTTTACAATGACTTCTATCCTCCTTAAACTTTAATGTAGTATTTTAAGGTAATCATGAGCCCTTAATTCTGTAGACAAATGGTAAAATGGTAAGATGAGTGATGCATCTATGGATATCTATCAATTCGTGTACAGAAAAATCCCAGAAATAAATAGAGAGAAATCCATAATCTTTGCTTTGCTTTTTATGGATCTGATTAAATAGTTCTAATTTGAAAGCCAGCTTTACTAGACCCATAGACCTAACAGGTGGTTTTTAATAATTTCAAGCATAGGTCTTCTGAAATTCAAGAGTTTTAAAGAATTTTGAGATAAAAATAAGCTATATATTAAATATTCATTGCCAATTATTTATTTGATTTTCTGAATTTGTCACAAAAACAATTCCTTTTCGTCTGCGCTTTGTTCTGCGTTTCTGTCTCTCACATTTAACTTCCAAAAAAGCTGGTTTCAAAATTATATCCAACTTAGTCATTGTTGTTACTTCAAATGGTATTTATAAATTGAAAAGAAGTATTTAAATGTAAAGTATTATTAATATAAAAATCATAGGAATAGGGACGCCTGGGTTGTTCAGTCAGTTAAGAGTCTGCCTTTGGCTAAAGTCATGATCCCAGTGTCCCGGGATCGAGTCCTGCATTGGGCTCCTTGCTCAGCGGGGAGCCTGCTTCTCACTCTGCTGCTCCCCCTGCTTGTGCTCTCTCTCTCTCTGACAAATAAATAAATAAAATATTTTTAAAAAATCATAGGAATAATATCCTCTTTATAATGTTAAATTGTCTGGCTTCTCACTCCCTACAAGAATACTTTTGTTAACAGAATGAATCAGACTCACTTAATAATTATGCTCTGGGTCCACCATAGGCAATACTTTGAAGTAAATAACAATCGTGATAACCTTACTTTACATATCATACTACTGTTTACAAAGTATTTTCATTTTATTTTATCTAATATTCGCAATACTCTTAAGATAGGTAGTAATGTTTATTTGTCCTTGAACCATGTATGGATTTTTGTTTATTCCTCCACACTCTGCCTTCTTCCCTTCTTTGTTAGATGAATGATTGGTCTAATTATGCAAAGTGTCAAAGAGAAATGCTAGTTTAACATGGTTTAATCCCAAGCAAACTCACTTCAAACAGGGCCCTCAGAACTTATCCAGGTGCTACCTGATACCACGACCATGAAGGGAACTCCAAGCAAAGAGAATAGCAAAAACAAAGACCTTAAGGAACATACAATATTTGAGAAAGCAAAGGCCAAAGTGTCTGGAAACAATGATGAAGGCAAGGAATGGAATGAAATGATCTGGAAGTCAATAGATAGCAGATTAAGGGGAGCCATGTATGACATTGTAAGGACTGTGAATTCCATGCTAAATGCAGTGGGAGGCCAGGCCTGAAGACAGAGGCCCCCCTTTGTCCATTCCAACACTATCCCAGATCTTCCTTTTCCAGGACCTTTTTGCTGGAAAGTTCAGGATTGATTGGTGGGTAATCACCAAAGGACTCCAATTGCTCCTAGGAAGGTTAGAAGAAAGTCCATGGTCTAGGTACAGAAATGATGTTTCAGGCAACATTACACCAAAGATTGATTCAGTAACCAAGAAGCAGCTTCCCCGATGTCTTCAATTACCACTATTTCCCTAACCCTCCTTTTTTTAATCAAATACAAACTTCTTAATCAATTTTTGTTTAGTTTCTTACTTTCATCATAATCTTTGTATTCTTATGACATTCTCTGTTCCAAATATCATGTCATATATTGCCAGATCTTATTTTTAAATTATTCCTTAGAAACATCAACATATGAAATGTCTCAATAATATCTCCTCCAAGAAAAGCATGAGTTGACAAAACATTCACAGAGAATGAAGCAAATGTGATGTCTCCACTATTTGATAAAAAATAGAGGGGATGTTCCTAAAGAAGTAAAAAGTGAAGGCATGTTCTTGAAAAACATATTTTCTCCCTTTGCACTTTTTTTTTTTTACCGTCAGAACTCTATCAGTAGAACAGATCCTCAGTATGAAATGTTTTAGACTTCTAATTGCTGAGGCAAATGCTTATTAAGATGCTTTTCTCTCTGAAAGAACTCTCCCTTAGAAGGGTTTTTATGCATTTTTCCATCATTGGTAACACATAAAGGTTTTCTTGGAGAATCTAGTACCAGAAAGTTTTTTGTAGAAACAATATGCGAAGCATTTGTGTAGAGAGAGAGAGAAGAGAGCCAGGGAGAGGAGGTGTTACCAAGATCCTCAGAGACTTTTAGTATTTTAGTGACCACAAGTGGAAAATGTGATTTGAATGCTCTACTCAGGTTTTCTAAAATGCAAACTACTTTGTACTTTCAGAAAAGAGTCAATAAGATATTCCTGCACGTAGTGAAATGACAAAAACATGACTGTACACCTAAAAATCACACTTCCCAGAATATCCTTTTTCACAAAGTCTGTATTCTCTACTAAGGATGCTGCAAGATGAGAGTACCACTGTCAGTACACAGAGCTGGCATCTAAACAACTCCTGCTTCTAGATGTGCTTTATAGGTTTACTAAAAGTCTGGTGTGGGGGCACCTGGATGGCTCAGTTGGTTAAGCATCCGACTCTTGATCTCAACTCAGATCTTGATCTCAGGGTCGTGAGTTCAAGCCCCACATTGGGCTCCACACTGGGTGTGGAACCTACTAAAAAAAAAAAAAAAAGTCTAGTGTGGGTAAAATACTAAATATATAAAATTACTTTTAATTAATTTGGGGATGATTTTCTATGAAATATAGAAATAAATGCATTTTTTACAAAATCAGTTTCTAAGCCAACAAGAGCTTTTCAAACAAAGGATGACCTGCAGTCACTCCAGAAACTAGGGAAATAGCCAGGCTCTATTATCTCAAAGTGGAAATTCTTTCCTTTTCTCCACTAAACTTTTCTGACTTTGGGGAAATTGCAGACCCAACAACTAAGTAATTTATGTCAATTAAACTTCTGATTATAAAGTTGCTTTTGAGAGCTTAAATCTAGAAGATGCCATAGATAACTTGAAGAACCTATGGTCAGAAAAAGAGAGATTTAAAAACCATGAAAGAGTGTTTGTTCTATGTTGATTATCCTGAAGTATAAAGGATATTTTATGTTTCAGAAAGATGCAAAATAGTCACGTGGCCAAGGAAAGCAGAGTATAGACCTTATTAGTTTATAGCACAGGGGTTTCATGTTGTAAAACATATGCCTTGAAATTTTTATCACATAATTATGTAAAACAAACCATCATCCTTAGTAATATTTGCATGGGTACCTGTAACATCTTGCAATTCTCTACAGCATAAGAGCATCCAGGCAACATATTTAGACTAAAACCTAAGGCACTAAAAAAAAAAAAAAATCAAGTGACACATACTAAATTTTTCCACATGAATAAATTGAGGTTTTGAAATGTTCCTAGATTTCAAAATCTTATTTTCATTTTAACAAATTCTACACACATACAAACTCACACACACACTTCATAAATCAGGCAATTTATACACACTGAGTAATTGATATTCTCTATAGAAAACTTCTAAATTAGATGTTAAAACATCTATATACATGTATATGTACAACACGCATAAACTCTCACACATACAAATTAGCTGTTTCTTTGGGGGACTTTGGGTGTGGGGAGGAAAGTAAATTCATCCAAATATCCAGATATTGTGCAATTGATTGACTTAATTCAGACAACTGTTCATCTATCATAGCCTCAGTAGACTCCAAACAGTATTTCTTAATGCTATTGAACTATGTCAATCCCTTTTTTTATTGTGCTTCTTATTTTTTTAAAGGAAAACATTCTCTAAAAACTAAGCAGATAAAATGTATAGATCAAAAAATCATGCTGTACACAATACATTTATACAGTGATGTATGTGAATTATTTCTCATTAAATGGAAAAAAGGTTTCCTAACTATAAAAGCAATACTTATTAGGTGCATAAAACTTAATAGATAAATATACAAGAAACACCAAAAAAAAAAAAAAAATCCCAAGCCTGTGATCCTACTAACCAGAAACCACTGCTATTAATATTTGATATATATTCTTTATGTGGTATCGTTTGGCCTATAATCCCATACCCCAAGACTCCATGAACTTTTGGATGTATGTCCTTACAGTCTTTTTTTCTATAGAACCATCTGGCCTGTAGACAAGGTACACAGCAAGCTGGACTCTTCAAGAACCACAGCCATCAAATGCTGGCCAACACTGAGCAACCTGTGTGTCAGCCAGCTTTTCTGTAGCCTCATGGTGCTGGTGATGCTCTGAGCAGGATCACCTTCCCTACCATACTAGTATAACAAAAGAAGAAAGCCTAGGGATGCTGCAACCTGTCCACCTCTGTGTGCACATGCCTGATTCCCAGTGCTCAATTAATGCTGCATTTAAAAGGATAAAAACAAAATCTGAGTCTGAGAAATCTGAGAAGTGAGTTATTTAACGTTAAAATGAGACTCTGGACCATATTGGTGACATAGAAGCCTCCTGAATTTCCCTCTTCCCACGGACACACAAATATATAGTTATACATGAAGTAATTCACTTTTCGATAAATCCAGGAACCAGCTGAGTGACTCCTAGACATTGGGCAACTGAGAAAACAACCACATCAAAACAGGTGGGAAGGCTGAGAAACACTTTTGCCGTCAAACCCTACCCCCAGCATAGCTCCGCACAACGGGGAGGAAATCCCCAACTCCCAGTTTCTCCCCGAGGAGCAAAGGATTTGGACCACACAGGTAGTACTCCAATTGTAAGGCTGCCACCCAGGGGATGGTCCCACAAAACATTGACTCTGATAGGCAGTAGGGCTCGTGTTCAGAGCCTGACAGGACTATAGCAAACACAGAAGCAGCGCTTATCAAGCATGTGAGCACTTTCCGCAGCTATCCTTTCAGGGATCAGCACAGGGAAAACAGGCAAATATGCCTATCTCCCAATTTTTCTCCAGAAGGTATGCATCTCGGTGCCGGCTGTAACCCTCCCCAGAGCCAAGAGAGCAAGAGGGCGCTTCCCCTGTCATCTCCCTCCAGCTCATTCCAACAATAAAACCAAGTTACCAGCATCTTCCTGCAAAGAACATACCCACACATCTAGCACCCCAACTTTATGGCTGCCATCTGAGGGATTGATACCCAAATCACCTAGATCTGATAGCCAAAAGAGAATGTATTCATGAGTCCCACAGGACTATAGCAAAGAATAAAACAGTTCTTAATCGACACATAAGCCCTTAGGCCAAAACATGTTAGTACTAATCCATGAATTCTGTAAAATCGCACCGTAAACCAATATACAACACTCGGTTATGTTTACATACGCTAACAATGAACTATCAAAGAGAGAAGCTAAGGGTGCCTGGGTGGCTCAGTTGGTTAAGCGACTGCCTTCAGCTCAGGTCATGATCCCAGGGTCCTGGGATCGAGTCCCACGTCGGGC
>NW_023270268.1:42040110-42101786 GCF_011800145.1 Mirounga leonina
AAAAAAAAAAAAAAAAGAGAGAAGCTAAGAAAACAATCCCACTTACAAGCACCAAAAAGAATAAAATATTTAGAAATAAATTTAACCAAGGAGGGCGCCTGGATGTCTCAGTCGTTAAGCGTCTGCCTTCGGCTCAGGTCATGATCCCAGGGTCCTGGGATCAAGTCCCACATCAGGCTCCCTGCTCGGCAGGAAGCCTGCTTCTCCCTCTCCCACTCCCCCTGCTTGTGTTCCTGCTCTCGCTGTCTCTCCCTCTGTCAAATAAATAAATAAAATCTTAAAAAAAAAAAAAAATTAACCAAGGAAGTGAAAGACCCACATAGTGAAAACTATAAAACACTGATGAAAGAAATTGAAGAAGATACAAATAAATGGAAAGATATTCCATGCGAAAGGATTGGAAGAATTTTTAATGTTAAAGTGTCCATTTCACCTAAAGTGGTCTACAGTTTCAATGCAATCTCTATCAAAATTCCAATGGCATTTTGCACAGAAATAGAAAAAAAATCCTAAAATTTGTATAGAACCACAAAGTACCCCCAAATAGCCAAAGCAATCTCAAGAAAGAACAAAGCATCACACTTTCTGATTTCAAACTACATTACAAAGCTATAGTAATCAAAACTATATGGTATTGGCATGAAACAGACACACAGATCAATAGAACAGAATAAAGAGCCCAGAAATAAACATATGCATATATGGCCAATTAATTTACAACAAAGGAGCTAAGAATATACAATGCAAAAAGATAGTTTCTTCAATAAATGGGGTTGGAAAACTGGACAGACACATCCAAAAGAATGAAACTAAGCCACGATCTTATACCTACACAAAGATTAATTCAAAAGATAATAAAGTCTTAAATATAAGACCTGAAACTATAAAATTTCAAGAGGAAAACATTGGGGTAAACTTCCTGATATTGGTCTTGACAATGATTTTTTTTTTTTTTTAGATTTGAAGCAAAAGCAAAGGCAACAAAGCAAAAATAAGTGGGACTACATCAAATTAAGAAGTTTCTACACAGTAAAGGAAACCCATCAACAAAATGAAAAGGCAATCTATGAACTGGGAGAGAATATTTGCAAAAAAAACATATCTGATAAGAGGTTTATATCCAAAATATACAAGGGACTCCTATGACTCGATAGCAAAAATAAAATTAAAATAAAATAAAATAAATAAAAATGAGCAAAGTACCTGAATAGACATTTTTCCAAAGAAGACATACAAATGGCCAACAGGTACATGACAAGGTGCTCAACATCACTAATCATCAGGGAAATGCAAATCAAAACCACACTGAGATATCATCTCACACCTGTTAGGACAGCTATTATCAAAAAGACAAAAATATAACAAATGCTGGCAAGGATGCAGGGAAAAGGAAACCCTGTACACTGCTGGTAGGAATGTAAAGCAGTACAGCCATAGTGGAAAATAGTATGGAGATTCCTCAAAAATTTAAAATAGAATTACCATATGAGGGGTGTCTGTCTGGCTCAGTCGGTGGAACATAATACTCTTGATCTTGGGATTGTGCCTTTAAGCCCCATGTTGGGTTTGGAGATTGCTTTAAAAAAATGCAAAAAAAAAAAAAAAAAAGAATTACTCTATGATCCAGAAATCCCACTTCTGAGTATATATCCAAGGAAGTGAAATCATGATCTCAAAGAGCCATCTTACTTTCATGTTCATTGCAGTATTATTCACAAGAAGCAAGCTCTGGAAATAACCTACCAATGGAGAAATAGATAAAGGAAACATGGCATGTATATATACAATGAAATATTACTCAGCCTTAAAAACAAGAACATCCTATCATTTGTGACAACATGGATGAAGTTGCAGAGAATTATGGTAAATGAAACAAGTCAGACACAGAAGAAAACTACTGTCTGGGTAATTTACATTGGAAATCTATAAAAGAGTCATAATCATAGAAACAGAGAATACAATTGTGGTTTCCGGGTCTGGGGAGTGGGGGAAATAAGGAGAGGCTGGTAAAAGGGTATAAATTTTCAGTTATAAGATGAATTTGATCTGAGGAGCTAATATATACACAGTCACTATAGTTGATAATAGTGTATTTTATAATTCAAATTTGCTAAGAGAGTTAGAACTTAAGTTTTCTCACCAAAAAAAAAAGAAAAAGAAGGAGAAAAAAGATAAATAGTGAGGTAATGGATGTGTTAATCAACTCCATGATGGTAATCCTTTTACAGTGTGTACACAGATCAAATCATCACATTGTACATTTTATACATATTACAGTTTTAGTTGTCAATTACACCTCAATAAAGCTGAAAAAATTTTAAATGAGATAATTCACATAAGTGTACTGAATAACAAAGTGCTCCATGGGGTGCCTGGCTGGCTCTTTTGGTAGAACGTGCAACTCTTGATCTCAGGGTTGTGAGTTCAAACCCCATGTTGGGTGTACAGACTACTTAAAAATAAAAATCTTTTTTAAAAAGTGCTATAAAAACTAAGGGGGAAAAAATTTTAAAGTTTCTTCTAGGTATTCTATTTCCCAAGACATAACATGTCAATGATAAAAAAATATAAAGCTAATTCTTTTTTCTTGCTATTTTATTTAATAAAATCATCAAACTTGAAAAAAACAAATTGTTTTTCACATGGAGAAATAAAGCTAGTTTGTACTGGATTTATTAATGTGGCCTTAAAAATGTTTTTAATTTTTCCAAAGTTGTCCTCATGTAAAAAAATAAATAAATAAGGTGTTCACCACTATTTTATTTTTTTTTAAGATTTTATTTATTTATTTGACAGAGAGATAGAGAGAGAGAACAAGTAGGCAGAGAGGCAGGCAGAGGGAGAGGGAGAAGCAGGCTCCCGGCCGAGCAGGGAGCTCGATGCGGGGCTCGATCCCAGGACCCTGGGATCATGACCTGAGCCGAAGGCAGCCACTTAACCAACTGAGCCACCCAGGCGCCCCTCACCACTATTTTAGAACATTAAATTACCTAATTGTATCTACTTTTTACTGATATTCAGTGATTTAGTAAAATAGGCACAACTGAGTCTATAAGTGTACATGCATTAATGTGTGAAAGTTTGTAATATTCTAAATAATATTCTAAAGTAGAATTTTCCCATGAGAAATAGCATTCTGTTTTTATAATAAAATCCAAAGTGTCAGTCAGACATCATATCCAAAAAATTCATTTCTGGCATGTCAGAAATTGCATTTTTTTTTTCTAGAAAAAGTTTGAAAACTTGAAGAGCAAAGGAATATTTCCCTATTTTATTCAGATTATATGAGACCCAGTCATATTTACAATTGTGTAGTTAGATAGCTTTTTGGGGCTTATAGGTATAAAGAATAATGCTAGTGCTACCCCTCATTGAAGACTTAATCTAAATATTTTTGCCTGTTCAATTTCCTATAGTACATGTTTAAAAAAAAAAAAAAAACCTCTTGCCATTGAAGTAAGACTGATATTTTTAGATTCTCCAACATATAAAACTTGGTAAATTATTTAGAATAAGGCAAAATTTATCAAATACAAGCAGTTTGTCTCTGCTATCTGCTCAAATATACGAGAGTTCATTTGTTTTGTTTTGCTTTTTAAGTAATCTCTACACCAGACGTGGAGCTTGAACTCACAACCCTACGATCAAGAGTCACACATTCTACCGACTGAGCCAACCAGGTGCCCTTATACTGATAGTTTTCTTTTTTTTTTTTTTTTAAGATTTTGTTTATTTATTTGACAGAGAGAGAGACACAGCGAGAGAGAGAACACAAGCAGGGGGAGTGGGAGAGGGAGAAGGAAGCTTCCTGGTGAGCAGGGAGCCTGATGTGGGGCTCGATCCCAGGACCCCGGGATCATGACCTAAGCCTAAGGCAGATGCTTAATGACTGAGCCACCCAGGCGCCACCATACTGATAGTTTTCTAGAACAAAATACAAACTACTGAAATTGACTCTAATAAATTCTATTAAATATTGATTCAATTATTTTTTAAGTCTCCCAGTTCAAAAGATACTAGCCATAGCTTCTTGTAAGCCCTCAAGAAAGAGATAATCTATATCTTATAAAAAGTGCATCACATTATTAAAAAAAAAAAAGACTGGAACCCAATCAATTATATTTGAGGCTAACATAATATTGATACATAATAGAGCAAGAATAATTATTTTTAAAAGAAAGTTATTAAAAGTTATTGAGAAACCTCACTTAAGAGGTAGGTACAAATTTTCTAAACCTAATTATCAGTAAATCAAAATTATGGTGATGAAGTAGAATTTTTACCAGAAATACATGATAATTCTGCATCAGGAAAGCTCTTAATGTAATACAACACATTGCCAAAATAAAGATGAAAAACCATGTAATCACCCCCATAGAAGTAAAAAACAAAAAGTAAATTAAAGTGAAGACAAGAATGCCCTCTATGACTCCCTCTAATTTACACTGTATTGTAGGTCTTAGCCAAAGCAAGAAGACAAGAAAAAGAACTAAGATGTAAGAACAAATGGATCAAAAATTTATTTATATACATAGAAAACCCAAGAGAATCTATAGGTTGTGAGGGAGGGGGTGTTAAAATAAGGGAATCAATAAGATTGCTTGATGAAACATCATCTACAAAAATCAGTAGTGTGCATATACACCAGTACAAACCAAATTAGAAGATGTAATAGAAAAATAAAAGATGCCATTTATGATATCAATAAAAAGTTTAGAGTACCAAAAATAAATTTGACAAAATTATATAAAACTTTTATGGGAAGAGCTGTAATGCAATACCAAAAAAGAAACCTAAATAAATGAAAAGAAATGCCAGGTTAATGCATAGGAAGACTCTCTTCTAAAGAAGTCCATTCTCCCCAAAATGAAATTTCAGTGCAATTCCAATCAAAATAGCAAGGAAAATGAAAAGTTTATCTAAAGTTCATGTGATAATACCAAAATGCTAAGAAATAGCAAGATAACTTTGAAACAGAACAAAGTCTGAGGAATTTCTCAATCACATATCAGATCTGTTACCAAGCTATAATAATATAATGGGATGAAATTAACATGGACATAGAAAAATAGACCAATGGGGTAAAATCAAGTGTTCATGATGAGCAGACCTACTCATATATCAATGATGATTTGATATATGACAGAAGTGTAATTTGGCAATACCTAGAAAATTTGATGTTGTGTATACTTATGAACCAAGAATTCTACTTCTAAGTAGATGCCATAGGAAAATTATCACAGAGGTACACAAGGATACATATTTTAAAGTAATACACTAGAATCAACATAAGTGCTCATAACATAAAAATAGATCAATAAATTTTGGGTTATTCATAAAATGAAACAATATTCATCAGCTGGAATAAATGAGCAACATGGATATATCTCAGAAGCATAATGTTGAGTCAATCTCTCATACATTGCTGGTTGAAATGAAAGTACTTTAACACTTTTAGAAAATAATTTTGTAACATAACAAGACTCTTAAACATATTCATGTTCTTTGACTTGGAAATTCTGCTTGGAATCTATCATAACTACATTACTAGAAATATGGGAAAGCCATATGCACAAATATATTCATCATTTTGTTATATATAACTGCAAAAATAGTAGAAGGAACATAAATAAAACATGGAAAATTAGTGAGGTAAATTATGCATATCCAAATGGAAGAATACTATGTATCCATTTGAAATAACATGAGAAAGCTTATGATATAATATCATAGAAAAAAACAGAATACAAAATTATATATACAAGCAATTGCACTTTATGTTAGGGATGACTTCCTGAATACCACACGCAATTTAAGACAATTATTCACATAGGAATAAATATCAGTGGTGTGATGAATTCACAGAACATATACATCTACAGTCAGGATAGTATATTTTTATGATATGTTTCTTTTATGTTTTTAGCCTCATCGCTCCTATTTCTCAGTGTTCTCTCCAAAATGACAGAACTGGGTATCATCACGATTGTTTGGCCTCCTTCACAGTGTTTTAGCCAGATCAAATGCCATTCCAGGGCGCCTGGGTGGCTCAGTTGGTTAAGCGACTGCCTTCGGCTCAGATCATGATCCTGGAGTCCCGGGATGGAGTCCCGCATCGGGCTCCCTGCTCGGCAGGGAGTCTGCTTCTCCCTCTGACCCTCCTCCCTCTTATGCTCTCTGTCTCTCATTCTCTCTCTCTCAAATAAATAAATAAAATCTTTAAAAAAAACAAATGCCATTCCAGTATTATTGATTTTCAGGCCCATTTTTCAGCACCAGAACAACCCACCATTTGAGAAACACTTGAAAGACAGTGTAATAAGATCCTAAAAATATTTTAAACTATAAAAATTGGATAGGAAAAAAACACACAGCTCAATAGTTGCCAAAACCATTTACAGAATTTCTGATAATATGTAAACGACAGCATGTTTTACGTGATACTGGAAAAGATGGTGAACATTTCTATTTAGCAACTAAAGTGACGCTCTATAAGAAAATAGGATAAACCCAGTTTATATTCATGCCACTTTCAAAATTCAAATAATAGATTTTTATATTTATTTCAGCAGATTATTTAAATATATGGCCAATCCTAAATGATACAAAAGCCCAAACCTAAGTTTTATGCAGTAATCAAAATTAACTTTAAAAAATACTAAATCAAGCCCCACAGCAATACTGTAATAAATCTATAGTGGGTTAAATTATGACCCCCAAAAGACATGCATGCCTTAGCCCCCAGAACATGTAAATGTGAACTTATTTGAAAACATGGTTTTTGCAAACATAATAAAGGACTTGAGTGGAGATCATTATGGATTATCCAGATAGGCGCTAAATCCAATGAGAGATATCCTTATAAAAGACATCCAAAGAAGAGACAGAAAAGAGAAGATAACATGAAGACGGGGCAGATTGGAATGCTGTTGACTACAAAAAATACCTAAGGACACCGAGAGCTGGAAGAGGCAAAGAAAATAATATTCTCTGGAGCATCTGGAGGGAGCGTGGCCATGCTGACACCTGGATTTTTTACTTCTGGCCTCCTGAACTGTGAAAGAATAAATTTTTGTTGTTTCAAGCTACCACGATTGCGGTAATTTGTTAGGGAAGCAACAAGAAACTAATACACCATCCTTTCATTTTTCTCTTTCTTTAAATAAAATCTTTTAATTTCTAGTAGCAAAAATATGCCTTTATAAATATGTACTAACCTTTGAGAGTCAGAATGGAAAACACAGGAAAAAACAAATACACAAACAAAGAAACAAAATACGTAGCAAAGCACTACCAAATCAATATATATTTATACTTCCAATTGTTTTGACAAGGGTAATTTGTCATTCACTCTAATGTTTCAAAATAAGCTAATTCCCAGTTTTCAAAAGAATTTTAGCTTTAAAAACATGGAAGTCCATTAATATATCTCATCATTAAATATTCCCTAAAAATTACTTGATTATATTAAATTCCTACAAGAATTATAGTGCTTATTATTGAGAAAATTTATCATTGTCTGTACATCTAATAAAACCCAGCAACTTCAAGAAGAGAGATCATAGAATTCTAGATAAATATGTACTAGAAAAACATAATAAATTCTGCTTTTTAACTTTATTCATTTATGAAAAAGAAGTAAGAACAGAGATACACTTCCCAGTTTGTGGCAGGACAAATCTCTAAAATATGTACATTCCATTTGCAACTCCTCACTTATCTCCATTTAGACTCCCTTTGACATCCTTGGCATCTCTAAATAATAATTAAACTCCAGGGGCTCCTGGGTGGCTCATTCTGTTGAGCATCTGACTCTTGGTTTTGGCTCAGGTCATAATCTCATGGGTCATGATCTGATGGTTTGTGAGATTGAGCCCAGAGTGGGGGGTCCATGCTCAGTGGGGAGTCTGCTTGAAGATTCTCTCCCTCTGCCCCCCGCCACTTGCACACAAAAGTGCTCTCTTTCTCTCTCTATCTCAAATAAATAAATCTTTTTAAAAAAATAACTAATTGAACTCCTCAAATTCTATCAAGGATCCAAATTATGAAAACTATTTTATTGACCAGACCCTCCAATGAGGTAGTATGCCTAATAATAAAATAACCAAATGTTTCTATTATGTATGTGTATTACTTTAAAAAAAAATCACAAATAAAATAAACACACTTGAATTTAAGACTGTTTCTTCAAAGATGCTCTGGACCAACATTGTTCCCTCCAAAGCCTGGGGGAAGATATTTCCAGAGGTGCCAGGACAAACTTTCTACCAAAGTCCTATTTGTAGAGTGGGTAAAGAGATACACAGCCAAAGGAGTTTGCAGTTCTGGAGGCTCAATCAGCCAACACGATCTAAACCGCTTAAAGTCTCAGCTTACATCGATATCGGGAGGTTTTATAGCCCTTAGTCGAGCAAATTCTACATATTTCTTAACCTTAAATAACTCCTTCCTCTGTTCGCCTTTCTCTGGCTGAAGTTTAAAGAAATTCACAGGGGCACTTGGGTGGCTCAGTCGTTAAGCGTCTGCCTTCTGCTCAGGTCATGATCCCGGGGTCCTGGGATCGAGCCCCGCATCGGGCTCCCTGCTCCGCGGAAAGCCTGCTTGTCCCTCTCCCACTCCCCCTGCTTGTGTTCCCTCTCTCGCTGTCTCTCTCTGTCAAATAAATAAATAAAATCTTTAAAAAAAAAAAAAAAAAAGAAACTCACAAATTAAATTAACTCATATTAACTCACATTAAAAGAATTAATATGTGTAGGAAGAGCAGGACACAAATGCAGCTAATTCGGCAAAAGACTATGCTAGTCTAGACCTGTTGATGGCAGTATTGGTAGAGAGCTGGACCTAAGAAATAAATGCAAACGGAATAACACTATTTCACATACAAGCAACAAACTAATAAAAAAGGAAAGGAAAATAAAGGGAAAGAAGGAAAAGAGAAAGGGAGAAGGGAGAAAGGAAGTGAAGGAAGAAAAGACCTTTCTAAAATTAGGATCCCCATGTAACTCCAAGCATAAATAAATTTCTCAAAATTTACACCATCACACGAGGCTCACCAATAACCTCCTAGTTGTTAAATCCAACTCTTTTAAAATTTTTCCTTTCTTGTCCTCACTCCAGTGTTGGACTGCTTCATCTTAAAACATCCATCCCTTATTCTTTACCACCACTGGCTACCTTTATCGCACTATTCCAAACAATCCCTCTTTTTAATGACGTGAGAACATTCTAATAATATATTGTTAAATAAAAAGGAAACTGAGTACATATAATTTTAGCTATGTACATATACAATGCATATCACATAATAAAAGATTCTAAGAAAACATGAAATGTGACTATTATCTCTAAGTGGTAGACAGTATGAACAATCTTGCATTGTTCTTTTATTTTTTCTTGATTTGTCAAAACAACTTAATCAAGGTCATGTTACATGCACATGGAGCAACAATTAACATACATACATACATACAGATCTCTTCACACAAAGACATCTTTCTTTCATTCATACCAAAATTAGAGTGACTTTTCCAAATATATTGGACAATTTCACTCTTAGGTATTTACTCAACAGAAACATATACATAGATCCATCAAAATACATGCATAAGAATGTTAAGAGCCCTATCATATATAAAAACCTTAAATTGGAAACTTTCAAAATGTTTATCAAGAACAAAATATATAAATAAGTTGTGATATAGTCACTCAATAGAATACTATAGAGCCATGAAAATGCACAACTACAACCACGTAACGAAAATGGGAACAAATCTCACAAAGATAATGTTAAATGTAAACACCATACACATACATACTGTAGATTCCACTTATCTGAAATTAGAAGCCAGGCAAAACTAATCTATCAGTCAGATAGTGATTGTCCTTGGGAGCCATGAGCCTGGAAGAGGTCACAACAGAGGTTTCTGGGTGCCGCTTTTTTTATTTGAGTGCTGCTTACATGAGTGTGTTCAGTTTGCAAAAAGTCAAGTTGCCTGCCTGTAATTTGCGCTTTTTCTGTATCTGTGTTATCTTTCAGTAAACGTTCTCAGCAACTCAACAAAGAACTATTGCCATCTTTGAATGGAGGAAGTATCACTACTACGTTTCCACATGGGTCAATGTTGTTCCCTTTCAAAAACGTCTGGATCATATTGAAGATCATTGCACCACCTCCAGAAAACAGTGACAAGAGTAAGATCAATTCAGAGGCAAGCTTTTGCAGGTGGATTTTTTATTTTTGTTTTAAGACCTAACTCTTTTGAATCTGTTGCCTCTGCAGAACCTGTCCATGTCCATGTGTGTGTGCACATCAGTAGAGTTCTACTCCTGAAACATTTCTCTTTGTTCTATTACCTAACTTAATGCTGACGCATAAAAAACTGAAAACAACTTTTGAAACTCAAATGAGGCCAGGACAACAGGGGAAGCCAGAAATCAGAGGAATAAATGAAATTCATGGGCAGCTTAGTCAGAAAATCACACATCGAAATCCTGACTCATCCCCTCGTTAGCGGTGCGACTTTAAAGAAGTCACTTCACCTTCCTCAGCCTCAGCTCTCTCACCTGAGCAGACTATATAGTGAATTTTCTTATGGGTCAAAAGTAGAAAGCAAATTTTGGGCAGAGGAAATGTTTCTCAAGTTAAAAATAGAATATTTCAAATGTGCTTCACTTAAGTAAATAATACTGCAATATAATGGAACATCTGTGTTTTATGGAAAACTACTTCAGGACCATATTTGCCTCACTTGCTTTTGTGTTATGTTATTTATATATGTGTGTATGGTCGCTTGTAAGTCTGCACCAGTTTGCCTATCAAATGGGGAAATTTTGAGAGTGCTGTCTATTCATTTCTAACATTGCTTTTGAGAAAAATGAGATTGTTAATGTAATAAGCAATGTTTTAGCTCATATTGATAAAAATGATACTTTACTGGAATCTGGGCATCTTAGAAGGAACTCCCAATGTTCAATGAAATGTTCAAGAATGGAATTCTCATTAACCTTGAACATCCTCCAGATGCTCCTTTGATAATATTAACTACCTCAAATACCATGTGGTTTCAGCCCACTGACCCATACAATACATGGTGTGAATGCACATGTGAAGGTTGAAATCAAAGTTTGAGAAAGGTGGGTTGTCCAGTTTCAGATGAACCTCTACAGACTCAATATTTGTGTTAGCCCTTATTGAGTGAACTTCACAATGTGTTTTATTTTCTCTTTAGTTACTTATCCAGATGATGGAATCATGTGTTCTATGCTGTCTTTAATTTTAAAGGCAGCTAAGGTGACTGTATAGCAGGAATCTAAAGCCCCACATAAGGAGTTTCTGCAACATGTTTGTAGCCAATGATGGTCATATCTAAAATATTATTTATTTTTAGCTCTAAAGGTAAAATTAAGGATAGCAAATTACTCTTAACATTTAAATTTTAAGAAACGAAAACCAATGGAAGCTCCACAAAGACAGGAATTTTTGTATGTTTTGTTCACTTCTGTATCTACAACACCCAGGACATTGCTTGGCACATAGTCGCACTCAATAATTGTTCAATGAATGAATGAATGAATGACTACAGGTTCCTCACTAGCAGACAAGGAAATTATATTACTAAACCTTGATTTGCCTACCAGATAACTTTGGAAAGTTTGGATTTATGTCTTTGCTTTTTAATACTTTCCTGTGTTTTCTCCAGTAACTTCTCATATTTGTTATTAGAAATAATTTTCAGACATTAGGGGCACCTGGGTGGCTCAGTCGTTAAGCGTCTGACTTCAGCTCGGGTCATGATCCCGGGGTCCTGGGATGGAGCCCGGCATCGGGCTCCCTGCTCTACGGGAGGCCTGCTTCTCCCTCTCCCACTCCCCCTGCTATGTTCCCTCTCTCATTGTGTCTCTCTTTGTCAAATAAATAAAATCTTTAAAAAAAAGAATTTTCAGATATTTATTATACCAATTGCCTTCCTTTAATAAAATGTAATGCTCAGAATAAAATTCAGTACCACAACAGTGGGATAATCAGAACAAGTATAGTGATTCTATTTCCTTCCTTAATCCAGACACTGTACTTTTAGCTTTTAATAAAAAGAATCTTCAAATTATGCCAGTTTTGTTGTTGTTGAGGCAGTTGAACGCAGTATGGTGGTTACTTTATGTTGAAGCTGGAGTCAGCTGAATTCCTTTGAGCAAATCTTCGCAATATAAAAATATACTGATGACTTTATTAGGACCCAAATGACAGGATTTACACTGATCTCCATGATTTTTAAAACGCAGGCTTCTCATTCCTAACTATTAAAGTCTTTTATAAATTGTCTGGTGAAGACATTAGCCATCACTGAGGAGCACTACCTTGTGTGTCTTCATGTAAGTCCCTCCCTTCTAGCTCAGTTGTACTTATTCAAAGCAATTTGTCCTCTTAGAAACAACGGAAGTTTTGGCAGGCCCTAAATAACCAGAGATTCTACAACCAGTCCATAAATACTTTTCAGTGAGTTTAGCTAGGACTTTAGGTGCCAGGCACAGTGTCTGCACAGTGATTGTCGAGTTCGGGAGGTACAAGATCACAAAGAAGAGCAAAAGAGAAATTGCTGAAATAGGAAAAGGGCAACATTCAAAAGGTCCTCCCTGCTGACACTAAAGCTAGCAAGAGGAGTCTTGGTCACAAACGCTTAACCTTCTCGTAGCAATTCCTTGCGTCTGTGGTCTCTTTCATTCCTGTGTTCCTAGAGCTTCAGACATAATGGCGCACAGGGCATATACTCCTGTCGATGACCACTGAGTCTTCTTTATTCAAATAAGTTCTTCCTTATTCGAGGAACCGGTGAAATCATATGAAATGTTCTCATACTAACCACAAGATTTTTCCCAAACTCCGTTTTTTTTTTTTAATTTCTCACATTGTGATTTTTTTTTATTTCAATTCAATTAGCCAACTTATAATACGTCATTAGTTTCAGATGTAGTGTTCAATAATTTATCGGTTGCATATAACACCCAGTGCTCATCACATCACATGCCCTCCTTAATGCCCATCACCCAATTACCCCATCCCCCACCTACCTCCCTTCCAGCAACCCTCAGTTTGTTTCCCATAGTGAAGAGTCTCATGGTTTGTCTCCCTCTCTGATGACTTTCCATTCAGTTTTCCCTCCCTTCCCCCTCGGTCTTCTGCCCTGTTTCTTATATTCCACATATGAGTGAAGCCATATACTCCTTTTTAAACATAAAACTCTCATGACTCACTGCTTATCTTTTTACATGTACATTTAACCATTGGTTTGTAACTTCTGTATTATAGATTAACATACACATTTAGGAAGGATTCTTAATGTCTTTATATTCTTCTCTTTTCTTTGAAACAATGAACATTTTGAGGTTAAGAACTGCATTCGATACCATAAGGTAGCTACTTAATGCATTGTAATGATGATGATGGTGGTGGTGGTAATTATGAAGTATAAATTAACAGTATGCTCACAAAACATGCTCATAAACTCATATTTTAAGGAAAAGTGCCATGCATAGAGTATTGTTTGGAATGTTGGTTATAAGTGTCAAAAAATGGAAAATAGCTAAATACTTTTTTAAATCATTTAACAAATATTTATTGAGCACTGGTCTAGGTGCTAGAGATATGAGAGTAAACATGATTCCATAGGACTTCCATTTCTTTTGTCTTCCAGCTCTTTTCTCCCCCACCTCCTCATAAATGTTTTCCACTGACAATAGGACAAGCATTTATTATCACTCAAAAAATAATTTTAGAAAAACAACATAAGTTCAGTAGTCTACAAAATGTAAGAATAACCATGAGTATGTGCTATATTCTTAACTGTGACACCTTGGACAATTCTTTTGACCACTTTGAGCTGGTTTTCTCACCTGGTGATATGAGGATAACAATATCTACCTTAAAAGTTAAATACAGAGAACAGACTGGTGGTTCTTAGAGAGGTGGGGATGGAGGGCTGAGCAAAATAGATAAAGAAGATTGAGACATACAAATTTACAGTTATAAAATAAATAAGTCATGAAGAGGAAAAGTACAGCATAGGGAATGTAGTCAATAACACTGTAGTAATGTGGTATGGTAACAGATGGTGACTACATTTATCATGGTGAACTCTGAGTAATCTATAGAATTGTGGAATCAATATGTTGTACACCTGAAACTAATATAATCTTGTATGCTAATTATACTTCAATAAAAATTTTTTTAGGAATCTGTGGAGATAATGTATATAAAGTTCCTACTATATCACATTGGACATAGCATGCAATAAATGACAACTGCAATTATCAACTTGCAGCAGAATACACTTTCAAAAGGTAGCCACAACTCTGTCTCCAAACATGCACATTCTGCAATAAGACCTTGTTATTTCCCCATCAAGAGAAATATATTTTTGGGGTGCCTGGGTGGCTCAGTCGTTAAGCGTCTGCCTTCAGCTCAGGTCATGATCCCAGGGTCCTGGGATCGAGCCCTGCATTGGGCTCCCTGCTCAGCATGGAGCCTGCTTCTCCTTCTCCCTCTGCCCCTCCACCTGCTTGTTCTCTCTCGCTGTCAAATAAATAAATAAAATCTTTAAAAAAAAAAAAAAAGAGAGAGAGAGAAATATATTTTTTCACACACACCCCCACCCCATGAATATAGGCAGCCTTATGACAGCTAAAGTAACCCTGTATCATGTCTAGGGGTAGTCCTTCTCTAGGCCTGGCAATTTCTGCTTTCTTTCTCTTAGAGCCCCAAGCTGCCATGTTAGAAGTATAGGCTCATGTGCCGGAGACAGGCCATGTGGAGGAGCGCTGAGGCACCAGATGTGAGGGAAGACGCTGTCTCTGCTGTCCTGACCAATCGAGCCTTTGGATCATTCCAGCCTCAGCAACTACCTGTGAGCAGCTCAGCCCGATCCACCCCCAAAACATGAAATATAATCATAAATTACTGCTTTAAGCCACTAAGTTTTGGGTGGTTGGTGACAATGGATGGCTGGAAGAGTATATATATTAAATAACATAGAATCTTTTCAATCCTTATTTATTTGACCCTTGTATTTATTATAGCTGAGCATTCTCTTCTCCAAAACTTCTTTCCCTTTCTTTTACTCTGTTCTTTTCTTGCTCTCTGCTGCCTCTCCCTTCTTCAATGTTGTCATTCCTTGGGGCTCCATACTACATACTGATAACCCCAAGCATATATATCCAAAACAAGTCACTGTGACATTGAGATCCAGTTAACCACCTACTTGGTATTACTACTTGGAAGTCTCACATCTCAGGTAAGGAATGTGCTACTCCTTTTCCCCATTACCCCCATCCTATTCCAAACTTGATCTTCTCTCTAGCGTCCTTATCTTGGCAATGTACAACTGTTACCCATCTAATTGTTGGCCGAAGGACTGGGTGTCATCTTCTCTCCTCCCTCTCACTTACCCATTCCAAAACATGTGATTAGTTGACGTTTTGTTGTATATATCTCTTAAGTATCCCTCAAATCCATTTACTTCTCTCCACCTCCATTTGCTTAGCTAAAAGTTTCAAACTATTTGGGGGTTTTTGGGGGGGTTTTTTTAAAGATTTTATTTATTTATTTGAGAGAGAGAATGAGAGCGAGAGAGCACATGAGAGGGGGGAGGGTCAGAGGGAGAAGCAGACTCCCTTTCGAGCAGGGAGCCCGATGTGGGACTCGATCCCGGGACTCCAGGATCATGACCTGAGCCGAAGGCAGTCACTCAACCAACTGAGCCACCCAGGCGCCCCAAACTATTTGGTCTTGATTGAAAAGGCATTTCTTTTCTCCAACACCTTCAGTCTAGGTAAGGTCTTTGCATATACTGTTTACATCTCTTCTTGTAATATTATTTACACTTGAAATTAACTGTCCCACATCTGTTCTCTACCAGATGTCAAGTTCCAGGAAAGAGAAACCATGAATGTCTCGTTTCGTTCTATATCCATTCTCAATGTAAGCACTCAAAGAATATTCGTTGAGTGAATAAATAAATGACTGCAAACACAAATTCTACCACTGCCAAAGCTCCTTGCATTGCTATAAATGACTAGCCAGGAGCAGCAGGCAATCAAAACCCAATCTTTAAATGCCAGTCTAAAATCTAGTATTTTATTTTATTAACACATAGAATAAGCACAGATTTTCCTGATTAGTAATCAGGGTGCTAAGGAGACCAATAAATACCAACCACAGAGAGTGTTCACTGATTTCCAAACTTATCATGTGCTACCTTGCAACTTCTGTGGTATTTCCCTTTTACTGTGTATGATTTACATAGTTTTAAAATTTTTTCTTACATTTTGGTTTTATAATCCCAGCTAGATATGAAATGGAGCAAAGGTTATGACATGTATATTTTTATATCCTCTGCAACCTTTGCACATAGTAGATATTAAAGAGTGATCTTGATTTGAAGTTTCAAACAACCCAGAGTTGATGAAATAATAAACAAAAGAAAATGAAATTGCCACATATATGATAGCCAGTTGATCTCAAATAATAGGTTTCTTTTACTAATAGCCCTGAGAGTCATTTGAAGGGTCCAGATTGGGATTAGTTCCAGTTTCATTCCAAAATATGGGCCTTTTAGTACTTGGGCAACAATTCCCTTTTTTCCAACTCAAGGGCACTCCAAACCTATTCCTCCTTTCCAAGTTAAACTCATCTGCTTCCCCTAGGTTTTCCAAACAAAAGAAACAGATGGTCTTCTTGAGCCTTTAATATTACCATCCAACCTCTAATGGCCCAACACTCCTCACAGTTACCAGAGCTACTTGCAGGGTCCATACACCTTTAAAGACAAATGTCAAATTCAGTCTAATTTAGAGCTAATTTCACGCTCTAGTTACTCCCATCCAAATGTTTATAATCCTGCTCCTTTCCCTTTCCTTACTTATTAAGACCTAAGTAATAAATTTCCATATTCATGCAATCCAGGATTTGTACCTTCTCCAAATTTTAGCACTGGTGTAATGTGATGGAGTAGACTTCCCTGGAAAACCATGAGCTGCTGTCTCCTGGATGCCACATTCAGGGCCAGTCTTACTGCAAAGTGAGCAGTGTGTCTTGTGTGCTCTGAAAAGGGTTTCAGGAGCATCCTTTCTCTGGATGCCTCCTTTCTGTTCACACCTAACTCTGTTCTAGCTTTCCCATCCCTTCACATTTATGTTCCTCCAAGCCATTGACTTTCCAAGTTTATTTTATGAATTGTTCCATCAGTATATCATGTTGTCAAAAAATAGGGTTTAAGAAATGGAAGATTTTGGCTTTTCATATGACAAAATACAGCATCCATTCTTGATTTAAAAAAAAAAAAAACAACCCTCAACAAAGTAAATGTAGATGGAATATACCTCAACATCATAGAAGCCATATACAAAAAAGCTACAGCCAATATCATCCTCAAAGGGGAGAAACTGAGAACTTTTCCTCTACAGTCAGGAACAAGACAGGGATGTCCACTTTCACCATTACTATTTAACACAATACTGGAAGTCTTAGACTTGGCAATCAGACAACAAATAGGAATAAAAGGCATCCAAATCAGCAAAGAAGAAGTCAAACTTGCACTATTTACAGATGACATGATACTCTATGTAAAAAACCCAAAAGACTCCACCAAAAAATTGCTAGAACTCATACATGAATTCAGCAAAGTCGCAGAATATAAAATCAATGTGCAGAAATCTGTCGCATTTCTATACACCAATAATGAAGCAGCAGAAAAAGGAAACCGAGGAATTTATCCCATGTACAACTGCTCCAAAAACAATAAGAAACTAGGAATAAAGCTAACCAAAGAGGTAAAAGATTTGTACTCTGAAAACTATAGAACCCTTATGAAAGAAATCGAAGAGGGCACAATGAAATGGGAAAACATTCCATGCTCATGAATTGAAAGAACAAATACTGTTAAAAGGTCTATACTACTGGGGTGCCTGGGTGGCTCAGTCGGTTAAGCATCTGCCTTCGGCTCAGGTCGTGATCCCAGGGTCCTCAGATTGAGCCCCGCATTGGGCTCCCTGCTCGGCAGAAAGCCTGCTTCTGTCTCTCGCTCTGCCTGCCACTCCCCCTGCTTATGCTCTCTCTCTCTCTCTAAAATAAATCAATCTTTAAAAAAGATAAAGTCTTCATATCAAACATTAGTTCATGTGTGTGACATGTTCATGTGTGTGACATGGGTCACACAGAATCTTCTGTTCCCTAAATATCTTATTAAAGCATAAAATTTGGGAAAGCAGGTCTTTCTGATACATGAGATATTTATAGGATTATAGGAAGAAGGTACATACCATTCTACATTATTCCATAAAACAAATTCCTTAGGAAGGTAAGTGAAAAATTAGAGAAGGAAGGTTTTGTTGCAAAGTGTAACAAATCCAGAGAGGAAACAGCTTTTTCTCCCTAATCGAGATTACCTGCAATGATTCTTCCACATCAGTATTTCTAAATGACATGTGAAACACTTCACTTGTCCTGCCCAACAAATTGGATTATTTTCTGTCATATATTCAAAACTATTTTGGTGTGTAAAAATGGCCAAGAATATATGTGATGGGAAAGCTCTTTTTACCATTTCAAAGCTCACAAAATTAATGTCTGATTTCAGCACATTACATTAACGACATATATTAACTAAAGTGAAAATGAAACATCGCAGATCAACTAGAAATATTTCATCACTGGGAATTATAATTGTGTGATATGTGAATGTGTTTAAGAGTTAAACACTGAGAGCAACTTAAAAACACATTCACATCCCTTGAAAACTCAAGAACAAATTGATCAAGTGAGGATTGAGAGCAATGCGTGCCAGCCAAGCGTGTTTTTAGTGGAAGGAGATTGTTTGGATGGGAGAATAGCCTCATGTGGACACTCCTGAGTGGCTGTTTTATTGAACTACATCTGGCAGCTGACTGTTTCTTTTTCTGCACGGCATCTAGCTCATTTCCTGCATTTTTCCATTTCCTGATTTCAGTATCTATTTTCCTTGTATTACATTCCTGCACTCGAAAGAGAATAGTATCTCTTTGTTTTGTAAAATGTGAAAAGCTCTGACAGTTTTTCTATGGTCTATGGAAATTAATTATATTTTGAGATGGTTATAATGAGAAATAGAAAAGTTCTTGAAATGTATGTACCTTTTAAAATCCAAGAATAATCAAAACTGAATTTCAGTGTAGATGGAGAAAGCTAATATATACTTTCAAGACTTTTCTTCCTTCAAATTTTGGTATCCAAACAGTATTGGGTAAAAAATACATTTCTAATGCATTATTGTCAGAAAAGCTGTGTATATTTATTTATATTTTAAGGGACAAAATTTTTAATGTAAATATATTCAGTAAAACCTGATGCTATTAATTTTAATGGTAGAAATATCAACATTATATTTTCTATAACCTGAAGTGTAGATTTAGCTTATAATTCATTTTTAATACAATGCTAATATTCACTACCAACACATACCTAATAATTTTGGAACAAACCTGAAAGACTTAACTAAGCTATATAAAGATAAACCAAGTATAGATACATGATTATTGAAGTAAGTAGTATTTCTTACTTCATTTAATCAAGTGAAACACAAGGTAATAAGATATCATAAAATGAATTAATAATCACACTGATGTTAATGGTTTTTTTAACATTTATTTTTTTATGTCCTGATTTCTCCTGGACAATATAGCAATAATAAACTAATAGAACCTTTGTTGAAATTTCTTGAACTCACTTGAAGGACACTTTATAAACTTCTAGTAGCTGCCATATACATACATGAAGGAACGTACCTTCCTTGGACATATATGGATGCTGCCACATTTTTATTATGATTGGGTGTTTAACAATTAAATGTGAGTGAATTAGCAAAGTATGTTCAAAAAAACACCCCATTTTTGTTGTGACCATAATATAGATTATGACAGAATGAAAAAGAACAACAGACAATAAAATAGGAAATATGGGAGTTTGTTTTGATTTTAAATTCTATTGCCTAAAGATTCCATCACCAGGCCCTGATTATCAAGAAATATACATTTAAATTGAGGAGATAAAAATAAATAAAACGGCTACTTAACACCATGCAGCAGCATACAAATATTCATAATATCTGTCCATAGCAAAGAGAATGGAAAGATTGTTAGTGGTTAGTGAAGACTAACTGATGTTGGTCATTGAGGAAAGCACGTGACTTAGTTTTGGAGACAGAACATGAGAGACATTTTCAAACACATTGAGCAAAATACAGAAAGTTAGAAATGAGAAGGACATATGAAGAGTAGCCCAGATAAGGATCAGAGTATCACAGTTATTGTAAAATTTGAACAAACTTGATGGATGCAGAATTTTAGGCTTCTTAGCATAAAGAACCAAGGAGCATATCCTTGAGTGCAGCAAATAACTGAAATAAAATGTGCAGTTCTGAAATTTAAGTGAAACAAATATTTAAATTAAAAATAAAAAGGTATTTATATGTTAAGTTTGCCTTTCTCTGTATCAAAAATATACACATTCCTTACTAATAAAAACCAAGGGATCACATCACCTATTTCATGGATTTCCCCCATTGTTAGAATCAGTGAGATAGAAAATGAATTGAGGAATATAAATTCATTTGACATTGCAAATTTATTTACTGATTCAAAGTGAATCTACAGTGGAAGAAGCCCAAGTAGTGGAAACTATGGTCACCCTCTTTCTTAGGAGAATACATCACCACACTAACTTACTTCTCCAAAATCTTTAACTTACACCTCCAAAATTTCTGTTGTGATAAGCCGCCATCCAGGAAGCTAAATAAAGCTATATAACATTCTTAATACTATTCTTAATAAGACGGCCTTGCTTTCAGACTTCTATACTTTTTCAGATACATAAAGGTTAAAATCATGTTTTTGGATAATGTTTTCTTCAACAGTTATATAAACAAAGCAATAAAATTAGGAAGCATAGAAGAACATATTATTAAACTGCTATTATAATTTTAATATCCATGAGTCTTGTAATGGGAAATAAAGCATATTTTGATAGCAAGAAAACAAAACATATTAAAAGTTTAGACACAAAAAGGTGGCAATTTCATTCCTCAGGTTGTTGGCTCTTATTTGCCTCAAAACTTAATCCTAGTACCTGATTAAAATAAGAACTTTATTTAAACACATTTCTGTATTCTATGTCTTATTTTATCTCTGCAATATATATGTTCTATGATCTTTTTCCTCAAGATGAATAAAAAGCATATATATTTTAGATACAGAAGTAAGGGTTTTCTGGTTCCCATCAAAATATTTTGTTGAATATGTGAAATGTGATTTCATGTATCATAAAATTCATTTTAATTTTTACTTCAATATAATATCATATTTACCAAATACATTCAAAAGGTAATAGCAACACGATCATAGAATCAGATGACGAGGTTATATCACCGTCATTTCTGCTTTTCTCTTTGACCCACTTAGATAACCTGCAGTGTCAACTCTTGGAAAGTTTCAGAAGTTTGAAGGGAGCATTATTAATAACAAATCCACCTTTTTTAAATAGTCAATATTACCTGTATCATTTTAAATAAAAAACACTTTGCTTTCTCCTTAATGTTTCACCCTCATATATCTAGAAGTTCATAATGTAAAATACATATACATCTCTCTATATATCTTCTATATATATACACCTCTATATATTTTCTATATAATATATATATTCATATATATATATATATATGCATCTAGTGAATCTCTGGTTAAAACTTTTCTCCATTAGTACAAATCATCATTGATTTGTTTTAAATAACATCTACAAAAAATTACTTTTTCATTTCGGTAACAATACTTTTATTGTAGATGACAGCAAAACTATTTCAAAAACTACAACTACCCTGAAGTTTTACAAAATTCTCAAATTGTGTAAGCCTCTGAGCCTCTTTCCAAGAACGTGCACCATTCCTCTTGCCTTTATAGGTACAGTTTTGGTGTTCTGACTAAAAATGCAGTGCCGATTTCTAAAAGGAAAAGCTTTCCGAAACTCATTCTACAGTCTTCATTCTTAATTAGTCTAACTTCCAACAGAGATCTAATGGCAAATTGAATCATCATTTCACTTTCTTATATTCTCTCTTTATTGTCATATTTAATCTCTTAAGTTGGTTCTAATACTTCTAAGTGAAATTTAGGAATTTTTGATATATTAGCATTCAAATAGGTTCAATCCGAACAGTGTAAGCTAATTTGAGATCCTGATGAAATGTTATAAAAACAGAAACCAAAGAGTAACATCTGGAATTTTAAAAAGTGGTAAGTACATGTCTTTTCAATGTATCCTCATATGCTTGAGTCACTAAATGGATGATCTCCATTTAAAATGTAATATATGGTGATTAACATAACATAATAAAAAAAAGAATGAAAAAAATAGATTACTTTTATATGATTATGTTTTCAATATACATGAATGATTTGCTTTTCTAAACTTGTTTGAACTATTACTTATTTATAGTATAAAGTATTCTTATGATTTCAAAGTTTACATTTCATGGTATTACATTAGCTAGTTTGGAATACTGTGTAATACTTGTACTTAACATTAATATATATTCCCAGAAACTCGGGTTACAGGAATATAACTAATATTGACTATTACAGTACTTAACATGCTTAATTAAATAAACCTCTATTTGTAAAATAAAGGAAAATATGCATGACTAGTACTGCAAATTTCAGTTTTAAGAGAAAATGGATGTATTTTCTAGTAGCTCAAAGATACAAGGGAAAAATTTATCTTGTGTATTATCTAATAGGCCTTCCAGAACTAAAGACCACAGGAGGTAAGGCTAACAAAATTAATATGCAAAGAAGCTCAACACTAGGGACCTATAATTTTCTTGCAAATGGTTTCGCTTTAAGGATGAAACAACACAAGACAATACCAATTTCTTTCTTTTTTTGCAAATAGATGAAGCTTTAGAAAAAAATTAACATGACAGCAGGTGGGAAGAATCTAAACAAGTGGATATTCAAAGTAGGGGGATCCAAATTTGATTTGCTTAACATTTCACAAACTAATTTGAATTCATTGGTATGTCTTTAAAAAACCAACTTGGGTAGATATATTTAATTAATGAAGGATTGGTTATCTGTCAGACACGAAGTAAACACTTAGTAGACTTGGTGAGCCATTATAGATTTATGAACATGAAAGCATCTACAGAAATAAAGTTGGTGGAATTTAACTCACTAAAAATATTAGTGAGCATTTTATCAGTAATTCCTTTACTTGTGATTCTTTTACTTAACATTAGTAAGCTATTGATTACAAATAATCGAGGTAAATTAGTAGATAAGCAATCTTCAAACCCATTTTAAATATTCACTCTCCCCAGATTCTTAAAAGGTCAAGCAGAAAATGACACACTAACATTTTAAACAGACAATGCAATTTTCTTCAATCTTCAAATGCAGTAAGTTAAAATTAAACAATTTGCTTCTAGTTATGGAATTAGTTCTTCTTTAAATGTTATTTCCATATTTGTTCTTAATAAGTTAACAGTATAAGGTATAATCTGTCTTGTGGTAAAGAGCTCACCATTACTAAAATTTTAAATGTATTCTTGCACCCCAGGAATGGTTTGGTGCTATATTATTCCTATCAATTTAAAATATGTTAGCATCAGACAAGCTTTGAAAACTAACAAATCAGTTTAATTTGATATTTTAAAATCTGGTCTTTTAAGAGAAAAGAACAGTATGTCAGATTGAATATCTCATTTCAACTTTCTCTTATAATTTGATTTTCTGGTGTGTCCAAAAATGATCTGTTGTAACAATAAGATAAAATAATTTATATCCTAACAACACTAAGGGTAGGGAACAAAACTGCATGCATTTCAATAGTCAGTTCTTGTGTGCACAAATGATTAAATTTAATTGGCTAATGATCTATGTATTAAAGTCAGTTTTTAATGGCGCAAATTTGGGGGTTGTGATATTTTAATAATTGGCTTTAAAATAAATGATATAGTTAATGCTGAAATAATGATATTTTTTCGAGTTATAAGGGAAAAATAATAATTTTGCTACTTTGTCTAGTAATTTTTAACTTCTTTATTAAACATATCAGATCCACACTTTTACCTCTTGATGGTGAATTTATAATCAAAGATATTAATATACTAGATTAATGTAGTATAATGTAATGTTGTGGTTTACAACAGTATACTAGAAATATCTAAATGATTCATACCCCAGGGAAGAGTTGGTGCTATCAATTTAAAGTGTTTAATGTACATTTATTTAAATGTGAAGTTGCACTTTGCCTGAGGAATGAGTATTTAAATTGACAGCCTAATAAAATTCCTAAGTAATGTAGTCTTTCCCCCCATTTACTTATTAGTCATATTTTAAAATCATTCATTTAGAGACACCAGAAATGCATGTGAGCTAATTGTTTAGGGATACAATAATTGTTTAGGGAATTAAATGTTAATTCTATGGCTATCTTCTTTTTTTATCATAAATATAGCACTTTGATCTTCGGTCTTACTTCTTGAGAGCAAGCAAGTTCCTGGATTAATAGCTTTAAGTGAATGGTTCCGTGAGTAGTCAGAACAGTTTAAATAAATAACATATGTTATTAACATTATGTAGAACATTACTGTCCAAAGGTAATATCCAAATTTCAATTCTTAAACTAAGAACCAATAGGGTTTATTATAAAATTATAAAATGTTTCAATGAGTTAATATATAAAAATGAATCCTCTTTTATAGAAACATTTTAGATAGTTGAAATTTCACATTATTATGCTTTATTCTATTCTCATAATTTATGGGCCTTGATAAATTTAATTGTTGTAGGCATCATAAAATTGAATTACTTTTCATGCAGTCAAATTAGTTACATTAATTATTTGCTGGAGTTATAAATATGGAAATCCACTAAGAAACAGTTTTCAGCTCTGCCAAGTGAACAGTTACAAATCTACTTTCCGGGCGCCTGGGTGGCTCAGTTGGGTGAGCAACTGCCTTCGGCTCAGGTCATGATCCTGGAGTCCCGGAATCGAGTCCCGCATCGGGCTCCCTGCTCGGCGGGGAGTCTGCTTCTCCCTCTGACCCTCTCCCCTCTCATGCTCTCTCTCTCTATCTCATTCTCTCAAATAAATAAATAAAATCTTAAAAAAAAAATCTACTTTCCTTGTGTTTTAGATAAAATAGAAATTGTCCTAATTAAGTAGGTAGAAATTTTAGTTAGTTCACTAATTTATCCTTCATATGCTTTATTTTGCCCTCACCAAGAGTTACCTATCAGTATTTCAGGTATTACTTTGAGTATTTACTCAAAGTATCCACAAGCTATATGTGGTAGATTTCTACGCCATTTATAACACATCAGTCTCTGAAAATCTAGTAATTGCCAGTGTGGGAAGTTTGCAACCAGTTATGGTGCCTCTTCCCCCTCTTCTCTCTCTCTCTCTTTCTCTCTCTCTCTCTCTCTCTCTCTCACACACACACACACACACACACACACACAAAGTAATGCTAAACTTCCAGGGATTACTAAATGGTAACCAACCGCACTGGGTAAATTCAGCCTTCAGAAGGGTTGGCTTTGGCCTCACAGTGGTTTTTAAAGTTCTCAATTTGCTTGTATCTAAGCAGGCATGCCCTTGCTGGCTGGTTCATCACAAGTCCATCGTTTCCTGTGGTCTCACATTTGGCAGGATTTAACAGTGCCAGGTGCACATAGATATTTGGATTTGTTACCCCTGCTTTCGCCTGATGAGTATCATGTTCTCACAAAAAGATTGGCTTCTACTGACTTAGAAAGAGGCACATTGTCTTCACTCCCCCCTTTCTAGCTACTTCTTTTGGATCCTAAAATTATCCCCTGCTTCTTCCTAACCCTGATGATTGACACAGTGTGAAGACAACTTTACTTTTATTATTCTACAATGTAGTTACCACAGCCTGTTCCAAAGTGTCAACCATAGTGAGAAGAAACCAAAGAAGATACTTCCATGTGGAAATATCACATATAGCTGCCTAATCAAACTTAAAAAGATGTGTTACCTGTCAATTGTTTATCAAGTAGAACATTAAATTGTTTTCTTCAACAGAAAACATTAATAGCCATTTTGTTTTGTGCTGGAAGCAGTCAAATATGGTTCTCTTAATAGAGAAGTTTTTTCATCATGAAATGCTAACATTGTGTACCACCCAAAACTTCCTGATGCACTTAATAAAATAAGCTGAGGAATGTCTCGAAGTGTCCTTTTTTTCCCCCATAGGGACTTAGAGAGTCATACGGAATAACCGTAAACTATTTAACACACAAAATTAAGGATGATAGAATCATATCTTTGCATATGCATGCATATATTATAGTGATTCAGATATTACTAATTTTTTCAAGCCTTTGAAAAGAATAATTTATATCTGTATGTTATCTAACTTAAATTTACTTATCTATTTAGTAATTCTTTCTAGATTGTGAAAAATATTTAAAATTCATCTGAGGTCCATCAGACTTCCATTACATAAACACATATCCACAATACAGCATACTTTTGTAGAGAAACTATGAGAGTCTTAAAAAGACAAAAGTGTGTTTTATTAGAAGTATGCTTTCATCAGTTTCAACATTTTTTTTCCCATTTTGAAAAAGGAAATTGCCAGGTTAAAACCACATTCATGGGGCGCCTGGGTGGCTCAGTCGTTGGGCATCTGCCTTCAGCTCGGGTCATGGTCCCGGTGTCCTGGGATCCAGCCCCGCATCAGACTCCCTGCTCCGCAGAGAGCCTGCTTCTCTTTCTCCCACTCCCCCTTCTTGTGTTTCCTCTCTCGCTGTCTCTCTCTCTGTTAAGTAAATAAATAAAATCTTAAAAAACACACACACACATTCATTTGTAGTTGAGGAATGCAGCACTCAAATGTTTTCCTGGAATCATTTAGTTTAAATGTGTTCATTCATAAAAAATAAACAAATAAAAAAATAATAAATGTGTTAATTCATAACAATATTGGGTTAAATAAATGTTGCTGTTGGTATAGTGTAATTTTCTTTTGTGATAAATGCCACTGATTTGCTATTTACTTTTCAGTTGATTTTATTTGCCAAATTATATACCAAACAGTCCCATGGGCTTACTGAATATATGAGGGCTAACAATGAAAAATGTGCATAGTTTTAGCACTAACTTTGTAAATTGCCTTAATAATCGCTGGTATAATGTAATAGTATTTTCAACCAGTACTTTTAATTTCTAGCTCATAAAGCCTTTTCATTGAACCCCAAGGGTGTAGCTATAAAAGTAAGATTTAATTTTGTCTATAATGTGGCCTAAATTAGCGTTAAAGCAATAGGAGAAACACGCAGTTACAAAGGATAGGCTGAAATTATTATAACTTGATATGAATTTCTGCAACAACATTAATTATTATTTCCATTGTAAAATAATTTGTAGTGAAAATTTAAGGCTGTTCAGAATACACATTTTAAGTCGTATTATTTTTTAAACTGTGACAAATGTATGGAAAACTTTTACGGGCAATAAGAAGAAACAATTCGCCAAATGTATTTTTCTCATACCTTCAAGCACCTTATGACTTTAGGTAGTCATAAAGACCAGAGATACTTGCATGATGTTTTGCCTTCTTAGAATATCTCTTTGCTACACTAATTTCCTGCTAATTATTTGCCCACTGAGACAAAACAAGGAAGATTCAACCTTGTCCTTTGGTTCCTGATATCTGTATATAAGGAATATAATACTTCCTTACGTTTGTATGGTGCTTTACAATTGACAATAAGTTCCTATTTGTGATTTCATTTTGCCCCTGTGTGAGTGTTTATGGCAAGTATTACTATCTCTATCTCATGGGTGAATAAGCTTAGTACTTTGTCCAAGATTAATGCATTAACATGACTAATTCATATGCCAGGTACACAGTATAATCTTTGAAGTATGTAACAAAGTGATAATATTTAGTTCTAGGAAAAATTAGATGATCAATTTTAATCCACTATATTTCTTAAGTCACCAACCAATTCACACCAATCACTAAGAGTATTTCAAGTCCTTTTTAAGTGACCTATAACTTGCTTCTCTTTTTACATTTCTAAAAGAAAAAAAAGAAAAAACTTCTTGATAAGGTATGGCCATTCTTATTAGAGTGAATAATAGCTTTACAAACAGCTACACAGTATAAGTACTTGACATTTGTTGACATATTTTTATATTCAAGACACACGTTTAGGTAGAGTTCTCTTCTAAATACATTTTGATTTTAAAAATAATTAAGGAAAAATATTATGGAATATAGATTCCTGTATTTGGCATTGTAGTTTTATTTCTTTCCTGCTTAAATTATGGAGATAATACTCTTTCATTTGTGTTTTGAAGTCTTACTATATTTCATTACAAGAAATAGGCAGAAATAACATATAAGAAAGTATTGCAAAATCTAAGAGACCAATTTCTGAGTCACCTAACAAACTAGACTGATTAACTTAAGCAAGGCATTTCATATTGCAGGGTTTTGATTTCTGCAACTATAACACAAAATAATTGGGCTGTATAAATTCTAAAGGCCATACCCAGCTCCAAATTTGTACAAATGTATAAAAGAGGCTTATTTTTTTCCCTCCAGCTTTGCTGCTTTTCACTCTTTTAGGCTAAATTCATTCTTCCTCAAAAAGGAAATTGTCATATTATTTAACACAATCAGATTTTGAAAATTAGTACACACAAAAAAATGGACAATGGGAGGAGAGTAAAGTATTCAAAAGTATGTTTTTAAACGTTAACATTTAACATGTGGGGGAAGGAATTTCTGCAATAAAAATGTGTAATGCCATTCAATTAACATGCAAAATATTGAAAGTTTATTTATCTTAAGGTAACAAAATATTTCGTCATGCTGTTTATGTTGCTACCACAAAAAAAAAAATTGAGATGTACTTTAAAAATGAAATGCGAATACTCTAAAATTGTTTTTTAAAAGATGGCCATTGCTGCTGCTTACAGTAAATAGAGCAAGATTGGAGACCAGAGTCGGCGGGTACAGTGCAGTCCCATCCTGCAGGAGACAACTCTCCCTACGTCATCCATGGCATGCTAGCAGCTCTTTAAAGGCCTAGCTGTGAGCTCACTGACTGAAAAACCTGACGTGGCATCAATTTATGACCAATCTGGGGGCTTTTCTTTCCCTTACGCATTTTTTGGGAGCTTGTCTTTAACCGAACATTTAATTTGTGTAGTTGCTGTGATTATGCTTTGGTCACATTTGGCAATGGGAACGATCTGGAAAGCTTAAAGGGAATACATTATGGTGCCATAAATTTGAGATGGAAGTATGTTTTTGTATTTCTGCCAGGAATATCAGACCGCAAGTTACCGTTCGAAAATCTGCTTTTTCAGTCTGCTCTGCTAATACAAGGGTGGGTGGTCCTGAAGTCATCTCATTCCATCCTCAAAAAGACAATCACTATTCCTGATGTGTCCAGTGTGCTTCCTGACAGCCAAGTATGGGGGGATTTTCTTTCTATCATTAAATTGATTTCATAAGTAAACTTGAGGGGCATTTCGTTTTTGTTTTTGTTTTTGTTTTTTCAGTTTTCTCCTGCACCAACGTGGATTTCTCATAGCTCTAGCTGTTCGTATTTATAAACTCCTCTGCAGAAGTTGCACATTGCACACCTAAGGTGGGATGCCTGCATTCTCCCAGCCCTAGACCGTGAAGAATGTGTTCCTGATCTGCATGTTCATCCTGGCTGCCTGCAAGATAAAGAGGAATTCAGACATAAAGACCGGGAATTCCCATGAAGAGACAAAAACAAATGGTGTGGTTCAAAGAAGAAGTTGTTACAAGAAGAGATGCATTCCTGATGTTGTGCAAAGGTTTGTGAGCATTCTCTACCCTGCAAAAGTTGCCTGAGAGCAGTTACATTTGCCAATTCAGCTTCTCCATGAGTTATCTGACTCACAAGAGTTTATTGTGAAAAGATATGTTGCCTGGCAACAGCTTTAACATGGTGCAACTGACTTTTCTGCACTTCTAAAAAGATGTTTTATTCATTAGTTGCTTTCCTTCGCTTACTTGTGTGGATACACACACCCCCTTTCTGTATAGAATGCCACTTCTGGTTGTGAACATCTCCTTCTGCTTCTAGGCTAAATGTGCCATTGTTCACCATTTATACATATCCACATTCATACAACAAAAAAGAAACAAAATGGCTGAGAGGGTCATTTCCTGTTATGTGGGCAACAAGCAGCCATCGTTGAGAACGACATTAGGTTATATCAAAAATGTCCTTAGTACTTAAAAGTGTTTTCTAAAAATGAGGCTATTTATGGGTTGAGAAGGAGAGGGAAAAACTGGTCACACTATTGGTGTGACCAGTTCATTACTGGATTCTATTCCAAATTTCTATCCATACGATGAGCTTTGGCTATATGAAAAACGTACATCTAACAAGGTGTGCTTTAGACTTCAGGTTGCCACAGGCTTTATTTAACCCATATCTCACTGGGTAAAATATTGATAGTGTTATAGCCAAACCCTTTGTATCTTCTCCCTGCCCCCCACGAAAAGCAGGCCTGTCATTACACCCCCAGGACTTAAAGTCTTAAAGAGGAGCTGAGCCTCCCGGTAATGATTCAGGCATTTGAGCTGCAATCATAAAATTTCCATCGTGACATTATTTTGTTCAAGCATTTTTTTTAAAGCCAACTAGAAAACCTAGGAGGATTCTATTACTCTGCTAATGTCACACAACTCCTTAGTAACTGAGGCCACAAAAGCATCGTCTCATGTTTCACTTTCAACACCTTCGTGGGGTCTTTCTACATATGCTTTACGATGAGATACAAAAATATATTTTTCTGAAGAAAGTCTAACACCACAGAAGAAGCAAATCTAGCCACAATGACTACCTGATATTGGTAATAGATATCCTAACATAAAACCATAAAAGGCTAACATATATTTAGTATTTATCTCATGTAAGCCATATATACCTTATTCTACTTTGACTCCACAACACTGAAAGTAGAACATTATTATCTCCATCTTACAGAAGACTTTCAAAGTTCAAGTAATTTGTTCAAATTCATGCAGCTAGCAAATGGCAAATATAGCATTTGCATCTGACCATTTCACTGTATCCTCTAGGGGTCCCTGGGTGGCTTAGTCGGTTAAGCGTCCTACTCTTGATGTTGGCTCAGGTCATGATCTCATGGTCCTGGGATCCAGCCCCACATCTGACTCTGTGCTCAGCGAGGAGTCTGCTTGAGATCCTCTCCCTTTGCCCCTCCCCCCATTCTCTCTGTCTTTCAAAATTAATAAATAAATCTTTAGAAAAAATAACTGTGTCCTCTAAGAGCTCAGAGTGAGCATGTAAATATAAATATATATAATTACATTTGTACGTGAGCACACATTATATAAAAGAGCTTGAGTTTTAGAGCTGGAAAAAATTTGGACACAATATACTCACTAACTATTTATTTGGCATATGATCTTCCACGCATTCATTGTGCTAAATGCTAGGGGTTTCATTCATTCATTCAGCAAGTATATACTCTCTTGTGCTACATTCAGGAGAATACTATACCCATAGCAGGACATTGCCATTCTCCACGATACTCACATTCCTACAAGGAAGGTAGACAATTCTGATGAGAGCCATGTGAGAGGGAAAATTAATCTTATACTGGGATCTGATTAGGATGAGGAAGAGTTAGCTACAGCTCTTGAGTTTCAGGAGCTAAAGAAGGTCACTGTGGCCAGAGTACAGTTAGTGAGAGGGAGGGTAGGAGATGAGGCTGCTGAGGGATGGAATATCCCAAGCAGGCAGGGCTGGGTGGGCCATGGTAAGGACACCAAGATCGTCCCTATATTCGTGGAGATTACGGTCCAGCAAAAGCAAAAATTTATTGATAATCACATATTTTACAGGTGACACTAAAATTAGTTTACAGTAAAGATCACCTTCTCAAAACATTCCATTACAAACACGGCCTTATTCCCTTTTTAACATAGATCAGCAATCTAAAACATTGGCTAACATTTTCAGGGGAGTCAATTTCCAAGCCAATCTCATTTGTCAAATACACATTACTTTATCCCTGTATGTAAAATAAATGTGGCCTCATATACAGCTCATACAGTCCTTTCTCTAATTTTACTGTTCTCGTGAACTATAAACTATTTTAGTGGAAAGATACAGTTGATGGAAAAATTACAAAATATGAAATGCAAATTAAATTATGCCCAGCAAATAATTGCCCTATATTTATTGCTATTTCAAATTTATTCCCATATATGTGGATAATAACAGAGTGAAATGAGTACCCACCAAATTTACAGAAAGTCATGAAGGGGAATACTCAGTTATGGTAAAGCCTTTAAGTATTACACAAAAATAAGAGTTAAAATGGCATGTGCATGCAGTATTGTATCTATTTCTCTGTACTCAGTTAAGTTCCTAACTGGCTTAAGAATTACTTATCTTAAGGGACACCTGAGTGGATCAGTCGGTTGGGTGTCTGTCTTCGGCTCAGGTTGTGATCCCAGGGTACTGGGATCGAGTCCTGCATTGGGCTCCTTGCTCAGCGGGGAGCCTGCTTCTCCCTCTGCCTCTGCCTACCACCCCCCCCCACTTGTGTTCTCTCTTTTGCTCTCTCTCTCTCTCTGTGTCAAATAAATAAATAAAATCTTTTAAAAAACAAAAACAAGTAAATCAACTAACAGAAAAGCCTGGGTTATTATTTAGTTTTTGTGCTGTACGAAGGATAATGATGTAGTTTTTATAATGAAAAGTCGATTACCAACTGGACTATACTCTAAAGTCTTAATGTAAGACTAATTCAGAAGCAAATGAATCCACATTTGCAAAACCCACTAAAAGTTGTTTACAAACTACTCTATAGTATTTGCATTCCTAATGGGCTATTCAGACTCTTCAAAATTCCAAATTGGAGTCAACAGCATTTATAACATCTGACTTTAATATACCATATTAAATACTTCAGTGTGATTACTACATTTCTGAAGGTTAAAATTAACAATGCCACCACATTGTCCATGATAAGAATAGTCCTCGTTCATTCTTCTAAAACAAATAGCATGGCTTGTGCATATGTTTTATCATGTTCCTTAGGTTTTGGTAATTCAGAGGCAGAGCAACTACTTTACTGGCTTTATTTTTCACTATGCAAGTTGTAGTGAAGGGTAAATAAAAAATAATAAGAAATAATTAAATTGTCTTCTCTAGGCCCTACCTTGTGTGTGTGTGTGTGTGTGTAATGACACACATGTCACAGCAAAAGTCAATGAACCAAATAATTGCTCCAAATTAAAAGATTTTGCCTCTGCTGACATTTAAGTTTTGAACCTAATGGTTTCGCTATTTAACTGACCTTTGCTCTACTAATGATGGGCACTTGTAACATTAATTTTTAATATTTAATATTTTAATATACTTTATATATAAGTGAATTTTAAATAATAATTCAATCAGCACTATTTTGATAAGCAAACATAGAATACTGACGACAATCCTCAGCTTAAACTAACAAAGCACTAGGGAGGAAGCGACAATGTTAACGCAAGTCCAATTTGCTAATTTGCTAATCATGATAGATATTCATCGATATATAGTCATCATGTGTAGATATGTCTATGCTTTCAACATATATTTTTGAGGAATCTGCACAAAGCAAATGCTGTCTTAATGCCACCAGAGGCTGTACAAGGAGAGCTCAATCTGAGGGGTGAGGAGCAGATACAAAAAGAGCTGACATTTCTTTCATGCTCTTGCCACGGGCACTTTTCATGCACTCTGTCACTTATCGTAGCCTCACCACTCTGGCCAGGGAGGCATTAATACTGCTACTGTAACGTCCATTGTACCGATGAAGAGACTTAGGCTGAGAGAAGTTAAATTCCAGAGCAGAGCCTTTCAAGACACTGCCGTGTGGCCTCTCCATGTAAGACAGAGGTTTTCAGTCTTCTTGCCTTTATTTTCTGAAGGCCTGCACTGAAATAGCTGTAGATTGATTTTTCAAAGTCCTTTTTCCCAGCTAATTTACTGGGGTGTCTTTCTCCAGGTGCCCGCGACTGAGACAATCCTCTTTGCAACGCCATTGTTGCAATGGGAAGACTTGGACACTGCTCATCTGGCACACTGTCCTTGCTGCTGGCTCACCTGTTGAATGTGTTGCTAAATCAGAAAGAGTTGCACAGAATATCAGTAGGAAAAGAAATGGTCCTGGAAATTTCTTGTCTGCTGGCACAACTATACAAAATCTAATGGAGGGGCGCCTGGGTGGCTTAGTCGTTAAGCGTCTGCCTTCGGCTCACGTCATGATCCCGGGGTCCTGGGATTGAGCCCCGCATCGGGCTCCCTGCTCGGCGGGAAGCCTGCTTCTCCCTCTCCCATTCCCCCTGCTTGTGTTCCCTCTCTCGCTGTGTCTCTCTCTCTCTGTCAAATAAATAAATAAAATCTTTAAAAAAAAACTAATGGAAACATGATTTAATATTCAAAGCTCCCACATAGTAGATGAAGAAAATCAATATATGTCCTCAGCAGCCCTTTCCATAACCACAGAGTCATCTATACTGAGCACCTACCTCGTGAGCACTAAGGGGACTCATACTGCTGCTGAAGGCAGCTGTGGGGACTCCCGAGACCCCCTATTTGGGGTAACTGACTACCCACACACCAAATCTCCCCAGCAGATATTGGTTTTTTTTCAAATATTTATGAACACTTAGAAATCAGAGGATTTATAATCTTCTCTTAAAAAACATAAAGGTCAGGGACACCTGGCTGGCTCAGTCACTAGAGCATGCAACTCTTGATCTCAGGGTCATGAGTTCAAGCCCCACGTTAGGCATGTAGCCTACTTAAATATATAAGTATATTATATATATGCATATATATATATATATATAATGTATCTGTAATATATATAAAGGTCAGTCAAATTTGGGCAGATTCCCACATGACAACAATTAGCTATGAACCACTACCTCTCCTAGGTTAGAAATTGTATCTCCAGTGGATCACAGTCCTCATCACGTTCTCTTATGTGACATCAGGCCCATTTCATAGGTCACCTATGGCTCCTCAGTCCAGACACTTGGGTTTAGTACCCGTGTTCTAATCCAAGATTTCTTCCAGCTCTGAAATTCTATTTGTTATAACAGAAGGAAAACTAAGACATCACACTGAACTGAGTTCAATGACTCGCTCAAGGTCACCAGGCCAGGACTATTTAAGAACATAGACAAAACTAGAATTTAAATCTGAAGTCCAGGCTTTTGTTTTTTCCAACTCCACCTACTACCCCTTATTGGCACATGAAGTATATGATTCAGGAATGGTGAAACTGTGAATATTGTGTTGGCAGCTACAAGGAAAGCTAATTTAGCCTCTTGAAGGGGTAGAGAACCCTAGGAGTTGCATTAGGATTCTGCCAGTACACAAGTGTTTCCATAAATCCTATTTACGGGAAAGGTTTCAAGAGCTGAAATTGTGTGCTATGAATAGGAAAGGATAAATAGTAAAGAGAAGGCACATGAATATGATTTGGCCTTCTTCTGTGACACTTTCTGTGACACCTTCAGATCCCTGGGAATTGCCTGCGTGGCCTGAAGTCACCTGCACACAGATGTGGAGTCAAGACTCTCTCTACCCCAGGTGGGATTATGGCTTCCATGGTCCTCTAAGAAGTTCACATATACACATCCTAACTTAAGGCAAAAGCTAAGATAGACCTAGATGTCATCTCAAAGATTAAGAATAAAACCTTGTCCAAATTTTTGTAATAAATTGCCGAGCAAATATGTCATTCCTCTGGGGGGATCCCACACAACAATTTACAAATGATGAGGATATGTAAAATAATCTGATAATTCTTTTCCCAGAAATCCTATCATTTGAACAGGATTTCACAGTAATTAGGCATTATTTTTATTCAGAGGCTAGAAAGTGCAGGGAAGAAATTCAAACAGTTCTCGAAACAAAACTCTTTTTTGTCGAAAAGCTAACAGATTTATTCCAGTAATAAAAACTTCTACACTCAAATGCATGCATGTATTATTGCATTGATATTAATCCAAATTAAGCCAGTATATACATGTGGTTCTATAGCTCTCTAACAAATAGAACAGTGCATTTTAATTTCTATAGAGACCAGATAAATGAAAATTTTAAAAACTTTGTTATTTATTCAATTAGTTTCTCAATGCAGAACAAGAACCTAGATTTTTATTACCTAAGTGATTAATTATTAAATCAGTTTTGACACAGGCAACATAAAGCTCTCAAACATTCCAGGGCTGTATAGAGAGCATGGCTCCAGCAAGCTCACATCGTTGCTTAGTCTGTTCTCTCTGGTTGGGGTGAAAGTAAAATTATGTTTACCTTCACATTTTATAAATCATCTGAGTCTGCTTAGAGGAAAGGCACTGGATCATTATTATTATTATTAATTTGTAACCTAAATTTTCTGAAAACCAGTTGCCTTCTCTATCATAAATCCTTTTGTCACAAACATACTCTGTCTTTTAAATCTTTATGATGTTCTCAAATGAAACAAAAAGAAAAAGCTTTTTTTTTTCTCCCAAGTGATATCTCACTGAAGAAAAATGTGGGGGGAAATGAGTCTTCCAGTCAACATTTGGTCATGTACCTCAAACATCTGTTTCTCATAAGCTAAAGTTCCATACTTCACCTATCCTGATACCATAGTTATTATGTAGGAAAAACATAGACTTTTAAACAAAACAAAATTGAGGCAACAAGCCTAATGGTTATAGACATGGTCTTTAAAGTTTGACATGGGTTCAAATTTGAGTGCCCCTTTCAACACCACCACTAAGTTTTCAACTTCTATAAAACCTCAGATTTCCCATTTATAAAAAGGAAAGAACAATACCTACCATATGGACTTATATGTATAAAATGACATAATGGTATAAAGTGTTTAGCATGATACCAGGCACAGAGAGTCATGCACTCAATGAGGTTCTATTGTTGCTTCTACACAATAGTCACACTATGCAGAGTGTTGGCAAGATCGTTACTGACCAATTTCTCATCCCATACAATTCTGGAAGGGAGTGAACTGAGGTGAATCAAGAGGGGTCACACCCTCATTTGTTATGTAGTACACTAACCTCCTAACAATTTACTTTCTAGTAAAACAGGTAACAATGATTAAAAGCAGGAAACATGCAAAGCTGAACCCTCCCTCACCAAAAAAAAGGAGTGGCTAAAATGAAAGAATAGGAGGAAAGCAAAAAAGAGGCAATGGAAAGGGAGAGAGGGGGGAAAAGCACAAAGTGGAAAAAGCGTGAAACATTCCTTAAGTTCATTCTGCCTGGCCACTCACCCCAGTTGAATGAAAGCATAGTTCACAAAAGCCATGCATTGGTCATTAGGCAGAAGAGTTACTATTAACAACATTGGCGTGGGGGTGGGGGGAAAGGCTGAAATAAAACTGTGTGCATACACACACACACGCACGCACGCACACACGTACTACTTGATTCTGTAAAAAATATGGATATATAACTATATGGATTTTAAAGAGTATATATAGGGATGCCTGGGTGGCTCAGTCATTAAGCGTCTGCCTTCGGCTCAGGTCATGATCCCAGGGTCCTGGGACTGAGCCCCACATCGGGCTCCCTGCTCAGCCCGGAGCCTGCTTCTCCCTCACCCTCTGCCTGCCGCTCTGCCTACTTGTGCTCTCTCTCTCTCTCTTTATCTCTCTGTCAAATAAATAAATAAAATCTTAAAAAAAAAGAGTATATATAGGTATCTATAGTAATATGATCCAGATCTATATATCTGTTTACATCAGTAGATAGGTATAGATATCTATATTTATAGACATATATACATCTAATCTAGATCTACATCTATATATATAGAAATAAACAGATGTAGGTATATATCTGCATCATATATGGAGAGAGATCCAGATATCTATAGACCTGGATTTTAAAGAATAGATATATAGATATATGATCCATATGTATTTATGATTCAGGTATATATAGATATATATAAATATATATTTATATACAATATACATAAATATATATATGATCCATATTTATACACACTTTTATTATATATATATAAATCCAGATAAATATATGTATCTGGATCATATTATACATATATGATATAAATAAGTAGATATGTCCAGATATTCCATATACATGATCAACATATTCTTTAAAATCTAGATATATAGATACAAAGAGATAGAGATGGATTATTCTTTAAAAATGGCATGTGCCTGTTTTTTACATTTCTGTACTCATGGCAGCCAGTGCTGTTACATACATCTAAAGACTGAAATGCTCCCTCTGTGGTAATGAAGAGCCCACTATGCTGATTATTGATAGGCCAGTTCCAGTTTTACAAGAACCTCCTACAGGAAGCAAAGAATTCTCACAGATAAGGCAATCTTAATACACAAGTTAGTGTTAATAAAACTTCCATTTTTGTTGTGTTCTAAATTTTTCTCAACTTGAATTTCTTTTTACTATATTCTGATAAATTATATTTAACTCATAAGTGTTTATTAAATAATACATGTTTCAGGGATTATAATATCTACAAGAAGAATGTGACCCAGTCTATTTAACATGACCTTTATACTACTTTGAAACTAGCTTTATGGGACACCTGGGTGGCTCAGGTCATGATGACAGAGTCCTGGGATCAAGTCCAGCATCGGGGTCCTTGCTCAGTGCGAAGTCTCCTTTTCCCTCTGCCTGCCGCTCTCCATGCTTGTGCTCTCTCTCTGACAAATCAATAAAATCTTTTAAAAAAAAAGAAACTAGCTTTATTTTTCATATTACTTTATTAATATTATTTTACCATTAATATTATTAATTTTATTTATTATTATATTATTGATATCAACATCAATTAAACATGTATAAATGTTTACCAAACACCAGACAGTGTGTTAAGTTCTTTACATGTGTCATCTTACTTTAATGCAATCCCTATGAGGTAAGGTCTGTTATTATACCCATTTTACGACGCCAAAAATAGAAACTGATAGCAAGTGGCTTGCCCCGAGTCACACAGCTAGTAAAAACAGAGTGGGGGGCTTTGAACACAAACTGCTCAACACCCGAGCCCAAGCCATTCTGACTACAGTCAGCTCACAATGTTTCAGTTAAATATCCGCTATGGTCATTGCTTAATACATGTTCACTTTTGTCAACATTAATATGATGAAATAAATTTTAAAAAATTAAATTTAAAACTAGCAAAAAGAAGTATTGTAATTATTAATGTTATATATTTGTGTATAAAGCATGTTTATTCCTTCTGACCATTTTGTTCCAGCTTCCAGGGGAAGCAGCAAAATGGCTGCATCGTTCACTATTGTTTTATAACGAGCTATGGTTATTAAGTTAAGTCACTACCAAGCCTGCTTTCCACAGTATCTAAAAGTTAAATTAACTGGAGAAATATTTGCTTTTGTAGATTAGGACCAGAAAAACTTCCTAAATTTATATTTCAAAATACCTTATAGAAATAAGGAGGGGCAAGTGTCTATATTAGTCAGCACCATATAGAAAAAGATTGTTCAACCTGAAATGACCACCATATAGTGTAATTATGCCTTCATTATTTGTCTAAGAGTTTTCTGTAAAAACTCTTACTGTTTGAAAGCTTATAAATACAAGAAAACACCTTAAACAACCATCATATCTCTAGAGATTTTTCCCAAAATTTTTCCTGGTGTGTTCCTAAAAATATTAATAGCTTCCAGAGTGCTTGGGTGGCTCAGTCGGTTAAGCATCTGCCCGTGGCTCAGGTCATGATCCCAGGGTCCTGGGATAGAGCCTCACATTGGGCTCCCTGCTCAATAGGGAGTCTGCTTCTCCCTCTCCCTCTCTCCCTCCCCTCCGCTTGTGCTCACGCTCTCTCGCGCTCTCTCTCTCTTTCTCTCTGTCTCAAATAGATAAATAAAATCTTAAAAAAAAAATAGTTCCCAAAATACATCACTCTTGAGTGTTATGTTGAATCTATGACATTAGGTTTTTAAAATATATTCAAGGTGACAACATGCTTAATTTTATATATTAGGTAATTTTATTGCAATAGATTTTATAGAAAATACTAACTAGGAAATAAGGAAAATTATAAAGACTCAGGAGCACTAGCTGATTAATGTTATTTTTGACAACATAAAGGGTTTGAATGCTTAATCATTTTGCATACCCATACAAAATAAAATAAGAGGGTATCTGGGGAAGGAAAAATGCATTTTAGTGTTGGTCAAATGTCTCAAAATATATTACATATATATGTACTATATTGTATATATGTACTCTTGGTTTTATAAACCAAACACTTTTATCTGTAAACCTATAAAAGTCATCATGTACTTTTTCAAACACTTTTATCTGTAAACCTATAAAAGTCATCATGTACTTTTTCAAACACTTTTATCTGTAAACCTATAAAAGTCATCATGTACTTTTATGCCTCTTTATTGTAGTTCCTGCCACCTTGATCTTCCTCCTGATGAAATTCTGTGCTCCCATCCAGCACTACCTCAATTACCCCCCCTTGCTGCAGAGAGTCCTCCTCTACGTTCCCAGAGTACTTTGCTCCACCTCTCTTTCAGGTATTCTTGATTTTGCTTGATTTCTGGTTGTACAAATGTCAGTTTCCCCTCTCCTTAAAGAGAAGATCCTTATTACCTTTTGGGTATCACCATTGGTAGCACTGTGCCTGACACAAACATTCAGTGATTTAACTGACATGAAGAATAATTATCTTCTAAAAGATGGCCTTCACTTAGATCAAGGAATTACTCTTATGCCCATAAACTATTACTTGTAGTTGGGGGTGAAGGATCGGAGGAGAAATCAGTGTTATTAAAAACCAACTTAACCAACTTTCTAATTTTAAGAATTCCATCATTAACTCTCTGACCAAAATTAAGAACTCTCTGACCAAAATTAAACATAAGGAATGTGTTGAATCATCCCAGCTATCAAGTTTACAAACAAGCTTTTCCTGAGGTTCTCTGAATAGAGACTAACAGATTTACCCATTTTTTTGGTCTGATTCAGACCAGATTTGGCAAAAGAAATACATATTGAGTCCCCTTCATTACTTAGTCCATTGTCTTAAAGTAATATATTCAAGAAGAAAGTCTGGACAGAAGATGCTTTTAAAGAGGACAGGGGACAGAATAGCTGGTAAGAACTTGAGTACCTGGAAAGAAGCTTGTTAAAGATCAACTCAAGGTAAGAGGGAACGAGGTTAGGTGCTGATGGCAAGATCAGACCAGCAGCAAAGCTGCTGAGTTACTGTATGACCTGCCCACATGAGGAAAATCTGTGGGGCACACTGCGCATTTGCAAGGATTAACAACTGCCCAAATTATTAATTAACTCCAGGAATTGAGAGCTGAGTCTAGGTTGAGCTCAAATGCCCTTTGCTTAAATATAGAGCCTCCAGAATCTGTTATTTGAAGTGGAATTCACTTTTGACAAATGAAAGGCAAAAAGCACTTTTTCTTCACTTATGAACAAAAGAACAAAGGCTGTAATCAATGTTTAGTAATATTACAAATATAACATTCAATATTATTCAATAAAAGTGTAAGTCTTTTTGCAATGTTTTCTTTGTTCATTGGAACTTTTATAAAAGACATTTGTTGGGGTGCCTGGGTGGCTTAGCCGGCTAAAGTGTCCAACTCTTAATTTCAGCTCAGGTCATGATCTGAGGGTCATGGGATGGGGTTCCGCACTCAGTGCAGAGTCTGCTTGTCCTTCTCCCTCTGCTCCTCCCCCCATGCATGCACTCTTGCTCTCTCTAAAATAAATAAATAAATAAATTCCTATTAAAGAAAGACATTTGTTTTATGAATTATTATTACATGCAATTTTTCTCAAATCATTCATAAAACTAGTATCTAAAATTTTCATTCTGTTGTGCTGATGCTATATAATTATTATCATGCTTTAGATGTGTAAATATAAATAGGCATATACTATTGTGTCAGATTTCTTAATATTACTATTGGTTAATTATTTCTTTGAATGAGGTCCTATATGAGTAAGAAAAATTTATCATCAGATATGAATGAAAATAAATTATTCAGCCAATATTTCCATAGGCTAGTCACCTTAAGCAAAGTGTAAAACCTTATCTAAAAGAGCAAATTATTTATCTTACCAATATTACAAAAAATAAATCATCTACCATGTATTTGTACATTATTGAAACAATGTAAGGGACATATAACAAAGGAAAAATTAGAGTGAAATTCAAGGATATTTTTGACTAGGACTTAGGGCTTTCAATCAAATTCGTAATCCATCTGTGTTTGTTTCTCAGATTTATTGTCTAAGAGATAATAAAGTGACAATCGCTGTCTTCACTATGTCAAGGCAGATATGAGTAATATCTGTAGACTTTACCCACTGTAAATATTACAGGGTTTGCACTGTACCCAAGTGGATATCTTCATACTTGAATGGACCAGAGAATACTCACTTTTTCCCAAATGTATTTTTTGTATTAGAGATAATGATACTATGCAAATTAGCAAGGCTTAATGTTCCTACCAATATTTGGTGATTTGAAATCAGCCCCTGGTTAACAGATGGTCCCATCATTCTGGAACATAATTGATATCCTCTGTGCAAACTTCAACAGAAAGGCCAACGGACATGTATTCCACCTGGTCTCATGAGGAACTGTCATTTTCAAATAGGAAACTTTCCTAGAGTTTATTAGTAAATCCCTAAATTTTGTACTCACCAAAAGCAAATGTGTCATTTTCAAATTTCTGCCAGTATTCTGATTTTTCACACTGTTCAATTATATTTTTAAGATTTTATAATAGTGCTTTTTGTTGAATATTACTTTAAGATTTCTTAAAGACACATTTATCATAGTAACTCATCAAAAGGTGAATTTCCTGACAAAAGACCATGAACTTATTGATATTCATGGGGGGAAAAAAAAAACCTGTGTAATCAAACCTCGTATGCCCCCAGAAAAAAATTGAGACAAAGCAAATTGAGCCTGGCATGCATGAAACAAGTCTGATCACAAAAATCGGTATGGCTCTAGAGCATTTGTGGGGTGATTGTATGATCTACATACCTGTTCACTGGGAAATAATTTTACATTCAAAGGCCGGCTACTAAACAGAAACAGCTTGTGTTTGCCATTGATACCACTTGTCAAAAGCAACCTTGCACCAACACAGATAACATCCCAACAGTTTGCTTTAACCACCAAGCATCATCCAGACTTCCTGAAATAAAGAAAGGTCATCTTTGGGATCTCAGAAAAGCATAAGCCTTACAGAGAAGGCATGGCTGTGACCAGGTGTGATTGATGAGCCCTCTCATTTATACAATGAGATTCAAATCCAGGCTGAAATAACAAATGTAATGAAAGGAAAAGGACTTGTAAAGATTAATGAGTTTTAAGAACTGTACCCTCTGTTCTGAAGTAAATGTGATAGCAAAATAGTTACTATTTCAAAAGGAAATTCTTTTTTTTTCTGTTTTTAATCTCTGAAATTTCTAATCCTTTTGAAGTTTCAACTATGATGTTTTAAATTCAGTAGTCAAGATTTTGTAAGAGAAAAATGGGCACCTGCAAAAGAAATGCAGTAATGATAGGAAAAAGTATACTCCTACCAGGAGAAAGTCACACCTTACTGTCTTGGGCCACAACCACCACGATGCACATAACTTTTAGTTAGGATGTTGAGGTACAGATAATAAATTCTCAAACATTTGGCAGTTTATTGGAGAGAAATACTCACAACATGAGCTACATAAACTCATTCTCTAAATGAGAATATTTTAAAAGATATTGACTACAGATGTTTCAAAGTAGAATTTAAGGTCTCACTGGGTGTCCCCAACTGGTGATCACTCTATTATCAACTTAACTCTTTAGCAAGGTCGTTCAAATTCTTGTTTTCACCCAGCAAGCAGTCATTGTTACATTTCAACACTTCTTTACATCAAGCACCTAAATATAAAATGGGAACAGCTGCAATTTCACTGCCCAGCCCTTTCTTCCACCCTTACAACATTTGTTCTGTTAATGTAGGTTAATTCTGCAAATAACACTTCTGTAAATTGTTCTTGCAAACTGCTACATCATTTATGTAAGGACTTCTGTGAACTTTGAAAAATTAATGCCTTTAATTTTGGTTGATGGCAACATCAGCAGAGCTCTGTAAATTGCACTTTAATGAGATTTTGCTACAGGGGATAATCTGCTACTGACAGAGGAACATCTTGAAAACATCTGTAGACCTATAATTTCTCTATGACGATTAGAGCCCACCACAAGACTCAAATACAAACCCAAAAATAAAGGGGGGAAAACGTTAAGTTCTAAATGAGAATACAACCTGTTCTTTAAAAGCAAAAAGTCCAGTCTGAAAAGTTTCATGCACTAAAAGTAAATCAATTTTTGGACTAATTAACATTTAGCTTTATTTAATTAAGAAAGACTATTACTGTCTCCACTGCTGTGCATCTGTATATAATGAAGCAAACAGCAGTAGGTATAAGATACCACTGAGGGATATGCCCAAGTAACCCAGCACTATAGGTGCAAAGGAACGTCTATTATTGTTAAGTAACTGACATCAGAGTCTTACTTTAATGTTGTCATAAATAAAAGGAAGATTTCCACAGATGCCTTCACATATGGTTTCTTATTTGTCTCTGATGGAGACTAGGAGTTGGATTAGATGCCAAAACTAAATGATTTAAATAGACAGCTGCATAGTGGAAACTACTAAATAACACTTTTAAACAGTTTCTATTTATAGCAAGTCTAAATCACAGAAGGATGACAAATTTTATTTTGCTAACACTAACATTGCTTGTTGATCTAATGCCGTTACTTCTAAAGCCCCATCCTTATCTTAACTTCCCTCTAGCTATTTGTGAGCATGCCATTTTAGAAGGGTAACTTTTGAAATGACACCTCATTTTCCAGCCAAACCCTATTCTTGAAAAGCAATCTGCTTGAAAAGTATACCATATTCATTACATTGGAGGTTGAAAGAAGCAGAAAGCAACATAAGGTATTACACTATATTCTTCACCTTCGATGCTATGAAATTAATAACTACTTGTTAGATTGCCAACTTCCAAACCATAATATCCTGTCTATAATGCTTCATCTTTGTCATTTTTTATAGGAAAGAAATAAAGCAAAAACTGCAGACTTAAATGAGTACTTAATGAGACACAAACTGTTATTTCTGGAAAACTTAAATATATCAACAGGTTTAATGGCTGTTTTATTGATCCTTCGAGGGCTAAATGGTGTGTGTATTCTAAAACAAGTAAGAAATAAGAACAATTTAATAGATGTTCAAAACTCAATCTGAACAGACTCGTTGTGTAATAAAAGAAGGAAGCTTATTATTACCTCATTAGGAGAGACTTTTAAAAAACTTTTAAATGTGTCTGACAGAGCTGGATACTCTCAAGTACCCCATGTACTCTATGGTTCTTCCACTTCCAGCAGTGGTCAGTGCCTAGAATTCCTATTCTTCTGCAGTATATAAAATTGCAGCTGGAGGGGAGTGAAGATAAGATGCATTGAGGTGGAGGTCTCCAAAGGGAAAAAGAATACATAAGGGGATGACCAGCAGGGATGTTTATCTACAACATCTGAACAACCCAGAAGGAGTGATGCTACATGTACTGGGCATTAGGCATAAACATCTATCTCTTGCTTCTGCACCTCCAATGACTGGAATTTGTAGGTATCACTGTAGGGGCCCCCTATGTCCATGGGTTAGTTCCCGGGCCATACTTTGAACTTGAATTGGGGAACCATCGTTTTCCTTTCTCTCTCTCTTCTTACCCTCTGAGATTTCCTGAGTGGTCTTGCATCTGAATCCATTCATCAAAGGCTGCATCCCTACCTACACTCATAAGCACACCAAAGGAGTCCCTGTGCAGAGCTAAACAGTTCACTCTTCTCAAACACGGCAAGCACAAATAAATGTTTAGTATTGTGAGAGTCCTTTACGAGTAATATATCCCCAGTTCCAGAATAAAGATATTTGGTGAAATAATGCAGAACATTAAGATTGTTAGGGTACAGAAAATACCCCTTAGACATTTCTAGGGGCTCTTCAACCTAAAGGAAAATCTACAATCATGAAATTGATCATTATCTTTTCTTCTCAGGATTAAACTTTGTCAAAATATGACGTCTGAAGATAATGAACTCCTTTGCATTCAGTAGCTAATGTCATTGCAATATGTTCATTATTTACTGCAAAGAAGTTATTGTCTCTAAACCAATCCTGGAAAAGCAAGTGTTGTCAATTGTTTGCTAAATACTATGTATCAGGGTTGATTGACAAACTTTGCTGCCTTCTTAACCCTGCCTTTGGGATGACTGGCCCACTTGTCACACACCTTACATGAGTTTAGAAAACTAATCCTCCCTTTGGACAAGAAGCATTTCCTTCAACCCTCATGACCTAGGATTCTACATTAATGAAGTGAACTTTGGAGCCAACAAACTATTGTTGAAATGTCATCTCAGTCATTTCTGAGAGTTTGAACTTCTGAAAACTGTTTAATCTCTCTATGCTTTGGTTTCCTCATCTACAAAACGAGATAAAAAGTATCTATGTTACTGGGTTGTTGTGAGGATTTAACATGATTATGTACGTAAAGCAGAGATCCATACATGTTGAAGAGTCTCAGTAAATATTATTTCTTGTTATTAGCTCTTTCTTCTGTCATCTTTTTCCCTTTTCCTGGCCAGTTGTTATTAGTCACTGCTAGAGTCATACATTCCCCCACTTAAAATGTTTCAAACAAGCGGCCATGTCTTGCCACAAATAGTTTTCAGGACCACGGAGAGATCTCATGTGCCCTTCCCCACAAAATGTATTAGTTCTGCTGTGACATTCATCAAAGGCTGCATCCCTACCTACACTCATAAGCACACCAAAGGAGTCCCTGTGACAGGGGGCAATTTGTTGATTCATTCAGTAAATATATTCTGGGGTCCTATATAGGCACTATGTAAGTTCTGGAGAAAAACACTCAAAAAAACAGACAAGCCCCCCCACTTGTGATGCGTATAGTTCAGTGGGGAAGTAGACAAGAAACAAACAACTGGACTCTCTCAATGCCTGCCCTCTAAGATAACAAATACTAACTGTATAGATATGATAAACAAAAAGTCCAAAGTGCTAAGAGAGGAACCCTTACCAAATCTGAGAGGACTGAGGGGTTGTTAGGAATAATTTTCCTGAGAGGTGACATTTTTGCTGAGATCTCAGGGATGAATAAGAGACAACTAAACAAAAAGGATGATTCAAGAGCACGGCTGAAGCAGAATCGTTTGAAGAACTTAAGAAAGGCAAGTGCTGCTCGTGTGGAATGATGAAAGAGGAGCCCAGTGGGAGACAAGGAAAAGTACGGGCCTCATAGGTCATGTTAAGAAGATAGCATAAATATGGAAGACTTGGAGATCTGGCCCATTAATTTTTTTGAACTACTTTCTGGTTTTCTAATATATATTAATTACAACATTTAAAATTCAGGATAATAAAATGTTGATATCTCCTTAACAATTGTAAGATCCAGCCATACTGGGTCTGCTTTTCCACATGAAGACAATAGACAACCACTTCATCAGATAGACAAGGCATGAGCTCTCTCTCCATTTGCCACAGTCTCCGCTGACCAAGTTCATTCATATGCCTTTTCTGTTCATTCTCTGCAATCTTGGAATTCTGCAAGTCCAGATATTGGTTTCTAACTTATCCCTCAGATCCAGACCCATACTGATATCTAAGTGATATGATAGAGTGAATGATTACCTTGCTTCTTGTGGTTACATCGTGCTATCCAGCCTTTCTGGAATATTTCCCAAGGTAAGTGTCATCCTCCCACACTTCTAGCACAAGGATCTCTGAGCATAGCCTACTTCTCAAGTTGCTATTTTCCACCCAACTATTGGGAGGTCCTGGCTATGCTTATATGTTCCATCAGATGTTTTCTCCAGTCATATTCTTCAGATAGTCAGATTTGCACCCAGTGGATTTACTGTTCAGTAGAGTTCAGTAGTATACCAGTCACAGCCAGCAGATAGTATCACAAACTTCAGGCTCTTCCCCTCAGTCTTTCTCATCATTCATTCATTAGACATTGAAAAGTCACTTTACATATTATATCAGGTAGATTCATCTCAAAAAGCATCTTTTAAAGAATAACCCAAGACATATAGAAAGGATGAGTTTGTGATAAACACTCAATTATTTGAAACTCAACTTCCCTCGGTCAATCAAAATATCCAGTTTCCTCAATTAATCAAATTTTTCTCAGCACTTTACTTCTTTTTATTTTATGTTTTCAACATATTTATTATTACTTTTTAAATTCTATCTTTCTGTACTAAGAACACTTAGCATGAGATCTACCCTTTTAATAAAATTCTAGGTGTACAACACATTACTATTGACTATGGGTACAGTGCTGTACAGTAGATCGCTAGAGCATATTCATCTTCTTAACTGAAACTTTATGCCTATTGATTAGTGACTCCACGTTCCCCTCTCTACCAGCCCGTTTAACAGTTTTATTAATCATAAGTTTTCCCCCAGACAAATATACTCACTCACAGGCACCTTCATGCTGTTATAGAGTTGGTTTATCACACTCAAGATGAATTAACTAGAGAGGTCACCTGTGACAGGTCAGAAATATGGGACACAATTTTGACTATAGTGTCAGAGAACCACCTTTGAGTTCAATGTTGACATTTGTTGCTGTTGTTGTTGTTGTTATAGAAGTTTTGATGATCTTTAGCACCAACACCTTTGGTCTTGATAGGTGACCTAATACCATGTTATTTACACTACAGTACAGTGAGGTTCAGGACAATTTACTTCTAAGAAAAAGCAGCAACTAAAAGGGAATAAAGTTTCAAACACAAAGGTACATATTTCCAGAGTAGTCATAGAGTTCAGTGCAGAATCCTTCACTTGACATCCATTTCTGAACTGATTTTCAATGAGAATAAATATTCAGAATGGAGAGCACAGGAGGCACTACAAGATCCCAGGTCATCAAAGAAATGCACAATTATACTCAATGCATTTCTCACATAGTAAGAGAGAAAAGCTCCTGGCCTAGTGCCTTGTGCATAGTAATAGCCTAATTTTTGATGAGTAGAATCAAGTGCAGACTAGGGTATTTTACAGAGTTGTAACATTAAAGTGAACCATAAAATTCACTTACCTAGGCTATCCCAACATTTCTAGAGAAATAGAGATTTTATTAACATTAAACAGTTCCTATTAGAGATATTAATAAGCAAGTAGATGTCATATAAAGAGCATAATTTCTAGGCATTTGTCGAAGAAAGATTGTCCCAAGGATTTCCCTTAGAGATTGGTTGAAATCACTTCCTGTTCTGGCAGAGTCTGCCTTGGCTCCCTTGCTGTACTTGTTAGCATCCTACTCACAGCCCTTTTTCCTATTTGCCAGTGTTAATGGCCCTTTTCCTAACAGCATCCTAAGAGAGGCCCAAACCCCATCAGCTTTGTGTCCCCTGGCCATTGTGGTTCCAATTCGTATCACTGTAGTCTTTATCAATTCACCCAGCAATCCTGAGGTAACTGTGCATTTCAAGATTCTGCTAACATTTGTCTCTTGCTACAAAGAGCTTTAGGGGGAAAAAAATTATTCCAAATGGCATAACGGATGTTTTAGTCACGAAATTTCTTGGGAGCTTAAATTAAAATAAAAATGATATGCTTTGTACATGGATTTTCTTGTACTTAAGCCTTTAATGCTAGCTAAATAACAAAGGGGGCCATTAATGTAAAATTCAGCCTAAAGTCAATTGTATTACAAGCACTCTTAATGCTTGTACATTCTTAATGTAACAAGAAGTCTGAAAGGCACTTAACTGGATACAGCTGTATGCAAATTTGCTTTAAACTACTGAAGGTTAGAAACAGACATTATTTTAATCTTGAAAAATAAACCACTGAGTGTCTAGCATTTGGGTCTGTTAAACTCATCTACTAATGATTCCCCCATTAAACCATAATAAAGTGTTTGAAAGTTGATCCAGTCTTTTGCACATGGTAAACAAAGAGACTAGAACTACAGCAAGCTCTGCCAAAAACCAGCAAGAGGATTCTTGAATATATACATCCTCACACAGCTGTCATTCACCCCTGCTGTATTCTATATTTTGAGATAATTAAACAAAAATACGTGACATTTATCTAAAACTCACAAATTTGCCTTTTGGGGATGTAGCACAATCCATACTCTGATTTGGAAATCTATTATCCAATAGAAGGGAAATCAGGTTTTTAAAAATGAAAGAATAAAATAATTATAAATAAAAATGTGAGCGAAGATACAAAAAAAAAAAATTGCCCTCTCAATTCTAAGTGTGGTCCCTTAAGAAAACACACAAAATAATACTTCCATTATTATTTTCAAGCATACTACATTCTGCTATCTGAAGTTCTGAAAGCTAAGGTATACCTATATGCATCTATAAACAAATCCTTTATTAAATCATGAGTTAAACAGATGGCTTTCTAAATTAAACTGAACAAAAATCTCATTAGGAAATAGGAAATAAGAAGTGATCTCATAGAATGAATGGATCATTCCTTGCTGAAGTTACTGTCCTTAAGCAAAATAACTGGAAAATCTTGAAATTTTTAAATGCAGCCATGTTAAGGCTCCTAATACTCTTAATTTATTTTTTTTAATGAACTTAATATATTTTGGACTGTAAACTTCCAAATAAATGTACCTCAAAAGTAAACATTTTTATTACAATGTCTACTGTAATTATAACCATTTTGTTAACTGGAAACTCAAAGAGATTTTAAATATTTTTTATTTAAAATATTTATATTGTATTTATAATAAAATATTTTTCAATAATTACTTTATTGCTCTTGACTGGCTTGTTTTCTTGATTAATCCAAATAAAAATCAGTTTTATCATTCATGGCCACCACCCCAAAAAAGAGCAGGAGTGAAAGAAAAAGAAAGAAACAAACAAACAAACAAATGAAGAAGGAGAAGGGAAAGGAAAGGAAGAGAAGAGAAGGCAAGGGAAAAAGCATTCATTCATTCAATAAATGTTTAATTACAATATACTACATGTCTGGCATATGTAAAATGCAAGGGATACACTGATGAATGAAAATAGGCAAGATCCTTATCTTTGTGGAGCTTATAATGTAATTAAGAAGCCAGATATTAAGTAATGATACAAAGGATACAAAAATTGCAATTGTAATGTATGATGAAAATAATTTTCTATGGAAATTTTAAATAGGAGTTTAGGTAAGGTGTCCTGAGGAAGTGAAAGTAGAACTAAGATTTAGACATTAGGTAGGGAGAAAGGAGAAGGTTAAGTAGTGTTCCCTACAGCAGAACATGTGCAGAGACCCTGTGGCTGATTGGGAGATGATAAGGGTAAAGGAACTGAAACAATGGAAATATGGCATGGAATTTTGTTACTAAATGAAGCTAGAGATATAGGTCACACAAGGTCTGGTAAGCTTTGCTCAAGGTCTTGGTCTTTATCCAGTGGGATAAATGTGATTAATGGGAATGCACTGAAGGCTAATTTTTTATAGGAATTTGACATTACCAGACATGATATGCATTTCCAAAGGATCTATCTAGGTGCAATGAAAAGAACAGAATAAAAGAGGACAAGAGTGTATATAAAAAGATCAGTTAGGAAATTTGGGTTGGGGAGTGAAATGGAGTGGTGTCTGGGAATAATTTGCTACAGGTAAGAGGAGGAGAGATGGATGCATTGGAGAAACACATCAGAATGTGGAGAATTAATGACTGAGGAGAATTAATAACAAATTGCATATAGGGGTTATGTTTCTGACAAGTATAATTAGATAAATGGTGTACCATTCATTGAGAATGAGAAAATGGGGAGTAGAGCAGGAAGCAAAGGAGTTCTATTTTAGACATATTGAATTTGAGGTGCTTTTCACTACATTACCTAATAAATAAATTTAAAAATAATAAGTTGTACATCATTAAACATTATATGAGTAATTATATTAAGATTTCAATCAAGAAATAAAAGTCACAATCAATTTAGAGTACATACAGCATCAAAAGATTCCCAAGTAGAGCCCTATATTCAGTCTAACTTGATGATAAAGTATGAGAATAGAATAAAAGCATTTCACACATGCAAATTTCCAAATATATTTATTCCTTTGGACCTTTACTCAAGAAGCTAATGGAGATTGTGTTCTACCAAAATGGGGATATGAATCAAGACTGAGGTAATTCTGAAATTCTAAAAAGATAACTCAAACAGAAAAGAGAAGTTACTTAATGGGAAGCATTTTCCAGAGCTTTGGTACAGCATGGGAAAACTTGGCTGGAAGTGCTAAGATATTAAGCAAATAAAAAAGTAAAATACGGGGCTCCTGGATGTCTCATCAGTTAAGTGTTTGACTCTTGATTTTGGCTCGGGTCATGATTTCAGGGCCCCACACTCAGCATGGAGTCCGCTTGTCCCCCTCTCTCTTCTTCTCTCTCTGCTTGCACTCTCTCTCTCTCAAATAAATAAATGAATAAAATCTTTTTAAAAAATAAATAAATTAAATTATTTTTAAAAATAAAAAATGTAAGACAGTTATTAACTCCAGGGGGGGAAAGTTATATAATAAAAGAAATGTAATCAGAGGACACTACTTGCTTTAAGAAAAAACAATACTTACATAGTAAAAATAATAAGGGGAACATGAAATTATGATAACCTGAAATATGAGTATTAAGACACTCTTGTGTCTCCTCTGGCCAGTTGAGTAAGGACCTGTTTTTGTGAAACTATGTGGCCATCAGAGCAATGCTTGACACACAGACACCCTCTTCCTCGGGGTGATAAACCTTGCATGGAGTGCTGAGAAACCATGACCCTTAACCTTTCTTCCTAGGAATCAGGACTCTCCCCCTTCCTCTCTTGGGCGATGGGTCATTTCATGAAGGCTTGCTTTATCTACATTCTGTGAAAATGTCTCCACTTTTGTGTGAAAGTGCACTCACACAGAAGTGTAGCGTCCCTCTGACTTCACCTCTGAACTTGACTACACTACAGAGTTAAAGAAAATTTGTGGTTAAATAGACCAATGAGAAACCAATTAACCTTTTGCTGACCCTGTAGCACTTAGTGTTTGTTGACCAACAGAACTGGAAGGGGCAGAAGGAGACCAGCTTTCACGGGGCAATGTGAGGGAAAATCAAAGATGTTAAAGGATCAGTAAGTGGAAGAGCTTGAGGGAAGAGGTCAGAGGAAGGATGTGGAAGATGCACTCCAGCAGACTAGAATTAAGGATCCTGTGAACAGATAGTAGCAAAATCCTAACACCCTCAAACTGTACATGGGGTGGATTATACCACTGAAACTTAAAGAAAAGAACTGGTAAAGACTTCTGGATTTTGTGTTTGGTTCAGCTCATTTTTGTTACTTGCCATGCTCTTCCTTCCTCTATAATATGAGACTGGTGTCTGGGTTTGACTACCCGTTTCTCAGGTTCCCAATTAAGTTCTACCTCTTCCAAGATACCTTCCCTACTATTTATAGTCATCACAGAGCTCCCAATCTGCCCTCATGCTTTAACATTTTGTTTTGTAGTCATCATTACCTTATCTTAACATTTTCATACAAATATATTATGAAGACCTAAAGTTTAAAAAAGTTTTATTTCTGAGTTTCCCAGCCATCAGCATAAAACTAAGTGCCTTGGGGGCATACTTTATAATTTGATGTTAATACACAGATACAACAATCTACCACATGTTTATGTAAATAAACTGTGTTCAATCCATTAGAAAAATAATCTGTCTATAAATCTATTGTCTTAAGAAATTTCTAATTTTTAATTTCTGATTATAATGGTTATATTAATTTTTTTAAATGTTAAATCTTCAGGAATTTTATGAGTCAGTTTTTAAACATGACCATTATTAAAAATTAAGTTAACATTTTAGGGGTATCTGGCTGGCTCAGTCAATGGAGCATGCAACATTTGATCCTAGGGTTGTGAGTTCGAGCCTCATGTTGGGTGCAGAGATTACTTAAAAAAATAAAATCTTTAAAAAAATTAAGTTATATTTTAAAATATAAATTATCTTAAATATATTTCAATTATCTAAATAAATTATCTGAAAAATAAAGGTAACACTAAAACCTCATCACTTCCTAACTACCATATTTTACGATTGAACTTGCTCTTCAGGTCATTTACATCTATCACACTGGTGATAGAAACATATCATTGTATCCTACTGGGCATCCCTTTCCAACCTTGCTTCAAGCGTTATCACCTTGGTAGCTTGAAACTGGCAAGGTAGGAGGAGTGTTTTTACCATGAAATTTGAAAAATGCCACAAAACAGGCCTTATATTTTGTTGATTGTGTTTTCTATTCTGTCTAACGCAGATTAAACTTAAAAGTGTGTCATGTCTATAGCCATTACATTGTGAATAATGCATAAAATTGAAGAACCATTCTTTCAGTATTTGAAAACTACTATCCTATTCAACAAAGAAGTTACTGACATCATTGACTAATAAGTGAGTTCCAATATATTCTTCATTGGTTTATTTTTGTCTTACCATAAACAAAAATGTCAACCAGCATTCATTTTGGAACTATATCCATTCATCAGTTACAGCCATAGTTTGGGGTTACAGATAAAATACTTCAGCAAAAATTAAAGAAACTGTTTTTGTAGGGATCAATTGACTATACGGAATTTACGAAAAAGAATATTGCACATTTTATTATTTTTGAGTTGTGCACTGTATATTCTTTACATCAGTAAAGTTTATAACACACTATTTTTCATGAAGCAAGTTGTTAAACGCCTGCCAGCACAGCACTGTTCAGGATAATTTTTTATAATGCAAATTTCCGGGTCTTAATCTCTCTTTCTAAATCAGTGGATCTGGGGTAAGGCCCAGCAATCCTTCTTTTAAACCACTTTTTTCTCTACAGTGGAAGCCTTAGGTTTGATTAAGGAAGAAGAAAAAAAATAAACAAAATGAAATATATTTTTTGAGCTGAGAAAAATTTTAGATACCAGCAGATGCTTCCTTTAAGAAGAAACCTACAGATAATTCCTTTTGAGTACCACATTCTCTTTTTGAGGAGGGAAAACAATCTACAGTCATGATTTTGCACTGGGTATTATACAAAGGAAATCTATTTTGTAAATTAAAACTATAATCTTTTCTTCAAAAATACTTATTATTCCTAAATTCCTCAATTATTCATTTAACATTATCACTCTAGTCAAAACCAATGTGGAAATGAGAAACCATCTCGGAATTATCTGTGAAATATGGATGTCAGTTACAGTTTTTCTTTATTCTAGGAAACTAGTACTTTTGAAAATTGTTTTCAACCATAAGGTGAATATTTGGCTCATGGACTGTTACACTTAAGTGTTCTCTATTCAAAATACCAAACTGTAACTTGCACCATTGAAATTTATAAATTCTACCTTTCTAGTTACCTGCTTTAATATTTTATCAATATTTGTACCACCTAGTAGACAAACACTTTGAAACTTTTTCTCCTGGTTTGATGAAATAACATTTATTATATGACCATCTAAACGACTTTATCTGTAGGTTGGGGCTTTGAAAACAGTTTTAGGCCAAACAGCTAGTTATTGCTGGTGAGAAGCCCTTAGACCTCCAGTTACTGATTCTATTGAATTCTATTAATCACTTTTAGTGTGTTCACGTATAGTCCATGTGATTTTGTTTTTACTATTCAAGAGTTACTTGCATATAAATCCTAAGAGAAGAAGAGCAAGTCTGCCCAGAAAGGCCGGCTGAAACATTAAAATGGATCAAGAAAAGTATTGAGACAGTTATCAGAATTCTTAATACAAAGAGATGTACAGTAACTCATTATTTGGGTGAATACAAACCTATTTCCTCACCTTCTCCCAAAATAAAAAAAAAAAAACGCTGCAAATTGCATTTCCATAACCTATTTTGTATATTCACTGTCCCCATGCATTGTATATTGAAACATACCCAAGTTATTTAGTTGGGCTATTGCATGGTAGCCTTGATATGATTTGCTGTAGCTACCTTTAAAAGGCCGCATTTTTGCATTTTGTAACATATTTAAAAGTGAAAAGAAAATTTCTATATCAACTGCAAGAGAGAAATGACTGATTTCAGACAACATTAAGCAGATCCTATTTTCTAGGATCCTCACTTCTGGGAGCCCGTGGAAATCAAAATATGATGAATCTTCATATAGTAGAAGCCAAGCAGGTTCATCACTTTATCTGTCCTTAATATCTAATTCAAAAGTAACCAGCTATACTCACAGCAGGGCTTACAAGATAAATTAATTCAAAGCCCTTAGCAACCTTACAATAACTAGAATTAAACTTTCCTTGTCAGGAGCTTAACTATGGTAAAAATTTAAATTAAAAATGTCTTTTTGAAAGTTTTGAATTTAATAAACCCAATTCATTTGTGACACTAGAGACAATTTAAGTTCTGCAATTAAATAACCAAAGGAAAAACCATTTGAAATATTTTTTGAATATCTTAAAAGTTAAAAAATCATGTTTAAAAATGAAAAGTCTTGGGTTTTCCACTTTTGATAAGTTGTTAGTATCTTGGTCATAATATTCATATACTTCTCACCTTTAAATTTTTACTGTAATAAAAATAATGTTTCCTATATTTATTTAGCTACAAATTATTTAAAACAAAATTAAGCACAAAGTATGGCTAAACATTTTTAAGTAGATGAGTATTTGGAGCTTTAAATTATACATATTTAGAAGTCCTAGAAATTGATGGGTCACTTCTTCAATGTTAATTACTTACAGTATAAGTACAAATAAAAATTATCAAAATAGTTTGCTAATATTAACTTCCTTTTGGTTTTATTCTCTGATTTGCAAGAAAAAAAAGGACTTTTACTGGCAATCCATGTACACAGAAAGCTCATCATGTATTACAATTAATTAAAAAAACAATTTTTGAATGCACAGTATCCAATGTTATATTTTTCACCTGATAAGAGGTGCAAGTTGTTTTCAACTCATTGTTTGTGTAATGTGTAGGACGTATTTTCAGAATTATATTTAAAATATTTTTTGGATCAAATGAAGGTGTCTCTCCTATTCTTACTACTGCCAAGCCTATGATCTACACACAGTTTAATTATTCAGATGTTTATTATGTTCTACATAATGAAATTTGGACCCTCATATTTTCTTCCTACATGCTCGATGCAGGCTGCAATTATAGCCACAGATATCTGTTTATTTGATGAATTTTGCTTCTTCTGCATAGTTTGATAAATATGGAAATAAGTCAAAACCTACTTTATATACAGTAATTAAAGTGAAAAATCTAGTCATGATGCAAATCCTTAATTGGACTCCAGGAGAGATATGCAGAATTTCTCTTTAATAATATGGGATGACTAGGGACAGAAAAACAAAGCACACTAAAATATGGTTTAGAAGCACAATTAATCACAAAACAGAAAACAACCAATTTAGCATAGCTCATTCAGTGACTCTCATGGCTCAGGTAATGTTCTTTTAATCATCTGGCTCTAATATTAAGGTTGTGTCATGTGCATCTGAAATAAAATACAATCTATATGCTGATCTTCAGTGTGAAACGTGTTCTTTGGTCTAATTTGTAAACAGAGCCCTTTCATAATAAAATACTTAGACTACTTAATGACATGTAAGTGAATGATCAAAGCAGTACAAAATGGTTTAAACTGTGTTCGTTAAATATATTAATTCTTAGGCAAAAATAAATAAGTAAATAAGCCTCCAGAGCTCATGATAATTTGTTGGTTCTTGTAGAAATTTTGTTTGGTCCTAATAAAGTAGAAACAACTAGCCAAGAGATGTTTTAGGCTTATGACAACATAAAGGATATACTTGTTAAGCAAAATTAAATTAATGTACCCTGAGATGGTGCAGATGTGGCTGGAAAGCGAATCGTAAACACATCTAAGACCATAAGTGCTTGTTTTCATGTGCAATATGTGCATTTTTCTAATCAGCTAAAAATTAGCCATCGTTGTCCCTTAATTTGATTGTAAAGATACTATTCTCAATATAGGTTTTTGTAATATCTCATTAAGGAAATAATTATATGAGTAGGCTTAACCAGGAAAAAAGCTGGATTTATTGTGCTACTTTGTTTAAATAGAAATCCCATTATTCTGTTCTGTAGAAATTGTCTCATCTCATACTAAACAAATGAGAGTAGTGCTTTCAAATTTGGAAATGGTCCCTTTTCAAAGTTATACCAAATTGCCATATATACCAAAATTCCATTTGTGTCCCGAGAAGAGCCAAAAAAGAGGCTTATGCCCCTGTACTTCATAGGAACTCGATGATATTATCACAAGGATCATTTTTCTGTTCCCCAGATGTGTCCATCAGGAGAGACCATGACTGCAGCCTCCATGCTGAGAGCAGCTGAAATCAGAGAGGCTTGATGTCCAATATTCAAATCACCACAAAACTCTTTCTAACCCAGAATGCCTACCTTGCCAAACAGATGAAAGAGACCAAAGACAATTGAGTTTAGATGGAGTCTTCTTCTGGTTTCCCAAGATGACCTGAAATTCTCTATGAGGCACCTGCCATAAAACTTAAAGACTTCAGGGAGGATGCCCTTTGATGTCTTTTAATGACAGCCAGCCAGCCTTTTATGTGGTACTGTGACACACATTTGAGTTTGCAGACTGAAGCACAGTTTAATAGCAAATAATTTCTACACCCAATCAAGGTAACAACATTGATGGTGCTCTAGAACACATATGTACAATCAAAAAAGTGGAAAATGTATTTTGCTTTGATTTATAGGAGAAACATGTAATTGATCAAATATTATAAATGGATTTATTGTGTAAATTTCACATGGGCCAGTATTTTTTTCTTATATTATAATAATACTGTCTTAGTGCTTTCATATAAATACATCAACTTTAGAAGTAACTGTGCTATATTTAACTACCATGTACTCAATACACTTTCAGAAGTATTTAAAAGGTGGAAACATGTTTTCTTATTTACTGAATCTTTGGTTCTCCACTTTCCACTTTATCTTTAGCTGAAAGATTATTTACACTGTTTTCTCTTTAATTTCGCACTTTCCAATGTCAATGTTTCTGAAATCAAATTCTGGAAAAACTAGTTGCAGAATAAATGCTGCCAATCCTTCTCTACACCTTCAGACAAATTAATGATTCATTCTTTGTTGAGTTCAAATTAGATGTAACCACATACCTGGACTTTTCCTATGGTGCTCATAAGAAAAAAAGGCAAAGAAAGAATATCTTTCAGTAGCCCTGGAAGGCAATTTCTAGCTATATTAGATAAAATGATTTTAGATTACCTCAATCTATTTTCATTTTATCAGGCAAAAATAAAACTACAATCCATTGGAAAATTGTACCTACATTATTTAGGTAGTAATCAAATAATACAGGATAATTGCTTGATAATTAGTCCTTTCATTCATTTTCTATTTCAAAACAAAATTATTTTATTAGTCTCATGTTATAGAAATTGCTTCATTACTAAGAAAATCTAACATAGGTTTAATTTTAAACTGTGTCATGTGGAATTGCTTTTATATTCCATAATATTTGCAATATGATAGAACTACAAAATAGAATAACTCTTTCTTATCAGATGAAATCATGTCCCCTAAAACTAAAAAAAAAAAAAAATTATTCCTGAAGATTTCAGCCTACAGTGATGTACTCTTACAGAAAGAGATTTATTTGGGGGACTATTGCAAATATTTATAGTTTTATAATTCACTAGTAACTTTTTCTTTTCCATAATAAAAATCCTAGATATTTCACTCTATCTACTAAAGTGGCTGTGTTATTAGCTGTTATGCAACAGCTCTTTCCTAAGTGCCTGTATGGTGCACAGACCCAGCCTAGTTGTATTATTTAAAATTTTTTAGGGGCACCTGGGTGGCTCAGTCGTTAAGCATCTTCCTTCAGCTCAGGTCATGATCCCAGTGTCCCGAGATCAAGCCCCGCATCGGGCTCCTTGCTCAGCGGGAAGCCTGCTTCTCCCTCTCCCACTCCCCCTGCTTGTGTTCCCTCTCTCACTGTGTGTCTCTCTCTGTCAAATAAATAAATAAAATCTTTAAAAAAGTAAAATAAAATAAATTTTTTAAAGGCAAAAATCATGCCATCCTTTTAAACATCTAACAGATTATTGCAAAAGAAGAAGGAGGTGGAGGAAGAAAGGAGGGAAGGAAGGAGGAGGAAGAAAGGAAAGAAGGAAAGAAGGGAGGGAGGGAGAGAGGGAGGAAAGGAAAGAAAGAAAGGAGGCAGGGAGGAAGAAAAGAAGGAAAGAAAATGAAATGATGTTTTCGGTTGTCTGAAAATAATACTGACACTACAATGTGAAAACAACCTCAGCCTTCTCATTGGAAATACAGAGGCTTAATTGCATGTTATAAAGCCATTTTTGATCCTGTGAAGCCTCAAAAAAAAAAAAAAGCCTGTAACTTATTATTTCTCTCTAAATAATTTATAGAAAGATTGACACACCAGGTATTTTAAATCCTAAATGTGTCATTTAAAAAAAAAAAATGTAGACTGAGTATTTATCTAATACTCTTTTATCACTTAAAATATCTTAAGCTTTTAAATATCTACAAGGAAATATACAAAACAAAATAGTTAACATATCAAACTATAAATAGCATTTATAGCTCAACATGTTCCATGTCAATCATAACCAACAAAATAGCTTTTACTCCCCTAACAAGTTAGAAATGCATATGAGAACACCAAACTTTGAAAAACATAAATATATGCACTGCACAAAGTCTGACATCAGAGGATTCTCACAGGTTCATGATCTGACAAAAATTATTATTTTTCTCTGAAGGCATATTTTTGCAAAAAGCAAAACATGTATGGTTTCTCCCCTGCCATCCCCACCACCCACAATTTGGGTAGTTAGGTAGGAAGAAATCTGTTGTTTCATAAATTTCAAAAACAATGCTTTGGGTGAAACTCTAACTCCTTTATCACTTCTCTTCAAAATATTTCAAATTTTGAAAGTGCAGTCTAATTCATATAGTACCAAAAGTCTTGGTTAATACCTTTCAGCATTTCTATTTCTCTCTCATATTTTATCATATGAGCATATAAATTGGACGGGGGGAAAAGTCTATTCATTTGTTCATCACAGGATTACAATTCTACTGTGAGTAGTGATTCCCTTTTGAAGAGATACACTGTTGAAATTGGCAATATCTGTTGAGAAGAATCCTAAATCTTGGGGCTCCTGGGTGGCTCAGTCAGATAAGTGTCTGTCTTCAGCTCAGGTCATGAACCCAGGGTCCTGGGATTGAGCCCCCACATCAGCCTCCTTGCTCAATGGAGAACCTGCTTCCCCCTCTGCTTGTGCTCTCTCACCCTCTCTGTCAAATAAATAAATAAATAAATAAACCTAAAAAAGAAAGAAAGAAAGAAAGAAAGAAAGAAAGAAAGAAAGAAAGAAA
>NW_023270268.1:42101796-42254651 GCF_011800145.1 Mirounga leonina
AAAGAAAGAAAGAAAGAAAGAAAGAAAGAAAGAAAGAAAGAAAGAAAGAAAGAAAGAAAGAAAGAAAGAAAGAAAGAATCCTAAATCTTGTGCAGGCCCATTTTATGAAATAAATGTTCACCACCCAAATATAATAATCAAAGTAGTGCATCCCTTCCTCTAAAAAAAAGTGAATTCTGTAGTTGTGGGTGAAGAATAAATTCAAGTCACATTATTTCAACTATTATTTCAGGAGGGGGAAAGCATATTTCACAGCCTAAAGATGTCATTATAAAATATGTTGCTGTGCAACTAATTTAAGTTTCTTACTTTAAGATATACATGTTATGATCATGAAATAATTAAAAATGTCTTTCTTTATACCTAAATCCTACAAGCATATGTGCCCTCTTGTACTTATAAATCTGTTCTTGAGAGAATAATAATAAAACTAGCAAAACTTGCAAGGCACTTGTTGTGTGCCAGATACTGTGCTCATCCTTACACAACTCATTTCAACTTCGTACAATAAGTGGAAATAATTGCCCATGTATTACAGAATCATTACCCACATACTACAGAGACGCCCATATATTTGAGGCACAGGGAGGTGAAGTACCTGACCCAAGATCATATAGTATGCAAAGACACCACTGAGGCAGTTCGTATCTGGGTGAGAGAAACAGACATAACCTTCTAAGTAGCCCTGCAGGCAACTAGACTTTTCTAGCTTCAACATCCTTAGGACGGGATATAGACCTTGCCATGAAAGAAAGAGGGAGGGTCAGAAAGAGACGGCCAGTGAAATCAGAGTGAGGGAAAACTAGCCTCCTGGTCAGCCAGATGGCCTGAAAACCACCCTTCTTTATTTAACATTTTTTTGCAACTATACTCTACCCCCACGATGGGGCTCGAACTCATGACCCAGAGACCAAGAGTCTACCAACTGAGCCAGCCAGGCACCCTTCTTAAAAGGAAATGATCATAGAGCTTGCAGTCCTCCCTCCATGATTTAAGAGCCCCCACTTCTCCAACCCTGGGAAAACGCTGAGTGAAGAGAAGCTGCACCATGGGTCATCAAAATAGAGATGAAGACTGAAAGACTGGCCCAGCTGGGTATGAAACCCAAAGGGAGAGGGAGGCAGAAGCTGGAGCAGAATAGTGGATGCCCAGAGTGAGAACTGCATGACAGAGACATTCTGTAAAGGGATCAAACCCATTCAACAAAGGAAAGAAGAGGCAACCAAACTTGCAATGGTTTTCACTGAGAGCAACAAACCCTCGCTCCCTGAACATTCGTCTAAAGGGGTACAAGGCTATCCTACCTGTCCTCCAGAACCACAGATGAGCAGATGAGGACCAAAGGAACCAGGGGGATATGACTACAGCAGATTTGAGAGAGCAGAAGGCACAGCTCAGTCACCATCAGGAACGTTTACCCGTTCCCCGTGCCAGAACCTGGTAATGTGGTCAGAGAAAGGGCTGCCCTGGCACAGTCCACAACTAATTGCAACATTTCATTTCATATTTAGTAAAGAGTTGAGAGTTTTTCCACAGAGCCATCAGAGTGTTCTCCAGACAATCTGTTTTTAATTACAAGCTTAAGAACCTTAATAGGAGTTTGTCATGTTCTAATAGCTAAATACAGCCGGATCCTAACAAGACACTGGACACTGGACAGATGTGCAGACAGAGATAACATGACCCAGTTTGCCTATTTCTCCCAGAGAGATGGGGAAGGATGAAAGAGACCAAACAGTGCCAAGACCCTTGTGGATGCCTTGTAGAGTAAATTACCAAGTTCATTTCTTCAGTTTATTCTCCACTGAGTATCAGAGTACTTGATATGTGCTATAAGATATAGGCATAATAGGATGAGGCTGCTGATTCCAAATAAGGAAACCATTTGTTCAATATTGACTGGACTTAACATTTTTTGAGCACTTTCCTTTTCCCATCTCCATCCCGTCTTTTTTTCTTCTTCTTCACTTTTCTCTTTGCCAGGCCCTTTTGTTTTTCTTACCCCTAAGGATCTCTCTCCTCTTTGATGCAGTTTATATCAGCCTGACAACCTCCCTCCCTGCTCACCTGTGTCAATTAAAATCTAAATTTTAAAATTGAGTGATGCTATGTGGTCCATTAGAATAAAACCTGTGTCTTTCTCTCTTCTCTGAAACTCCTTAAACTACTTTTTGGTTTATAATTTATAGTTTTTAAAAGCTCTAAATATATGTGGGAAAGTATTTCAGCTTTTCTTTCCAATTCAAATGTACATAGTGAGGTATTTAGTATATGCCCTGAACACAAGTTAGCTAATTTGAAAATCTGTTTGAACCCTATCCAACTATAGCAGAAGAAATTACAACATAAAGCATCTTTCCTGCTATACAAAGCCTTCTGTTTTAGGAAAAGCTAACTGATAGAAGTTAATACAAATAAAAAGCATCATTGCTTTAAAATTCATTGTATTTGCATTCGACTCCCATGTAGCCCTCATTATCTCCTTGTAGTTGGTGCCTATAGCCCTGTACTCATTTTTCCAATTTTCATGAAGGTATTTTTATTTCTTTCAATTACATATGTTCCCAATATTTCAGTTGCCTCTACCTTTTTTCCAACAAAGGGCCAAAAGTCATAGTTTTGCTTTGTTATTTTTGCTACAATCAACATTATAGTTAATGTCCTTTGTCTAAATTGTTCTTCATTATCCTCTATGTCTTTGTGATTGTGGTTTTTATATTTTTTATATTATTATATTATATCATTATATTTTTCCTAGTATTGCATCTCCAGTCTCTTGAATACCTAATGTGTTGATATTATTTTCTGAGACTCATTATTTCTAGCACTCTACCCAGAGTAAACAATGTATATTCCATTATTTTCTAAATTGCCTTTACACTATTTTAGGAAAGTTTGGATAATCAGATAACTATAATGCATGACTCTGAATTTCTTCTTTGATTGACCAGGGCCAATCAGTATAAATACAGAAACTGTACACACATGAGTGGAAAATAAATTATTTCAGATTATATGTTTTTAAATTCTAAGAGAAATGAGTCAAAATATATGTTTAAATATAAAAGCCAAAAAGTCATGATTTTCCTACTTAAATAGCATTTTAAATATAAAACTTGGAGAATTTGGAATTCTTATGAAATGAATCTTAAATTTCCATCTTCTTCATTATTGTATTTTATCGTACTGCTTTCAGAGTAGAAACAGCCAACCAGGAATGGAATTTATAAAAAAAAAAAATTATTCTTTGTGGTTATTATTTTGATTTCTTTCCTAGGTGGGTCAGGAAAAAAAGAAATGGAAAATATTTTAGGAATTAAATGTAATCTATATATACCATTTGAATAATAAAATCATGTATCAAGCAGATATAATACTCCTTTTGTATGTTTAAAAAATTTTAGATGTAACATCTGGTATTTTTACATGGCCTTGATAGTCAAACCATAAAACATAAAAATTTTAAGTAATTTCTGCCCATTTTTAGAAGGGAAAGTGGAATGAAGGGAGAAATCATAATCATGAATAAAAGAAAGTTTGTGTAAGGTGATTTGTAATTATCTAACCTGGAATCAGGACAAAATCCTAAATCTTACCACCTATTCTTGTCGAAAAGTTCATAGGAATGTACTCATTAATTAAAAATTACTGGTTTATATATAATTTTAATATCATACTAAAAATTAAACTCCAGTTGTATCCAAGAGGAAAACCTAGCAAAAAAAGTATTTATTGGTAGCCACAAGGATCACAAAAAAGGTGGTGCTCAATCTGATTTTATTAAATGTATATTTTCCTGCTCCAACTCCAGAAAGACCACAGCCAGCATCCTACAGCAGCCTCAAGTATGCTCTTGGAACTACGGCAAAAGTCACACTTCCAACACACGCCAGACCACAGTTCCAAAACCAAAACCTGAAGGCAGTCGCAGTTGACTACAGTAAATTCAAAGGTGCTGAGGAAAGAGGGTGAGAGATCCATGTTACAAAATATAAGCAACCTCCCTCAACTAGAACCAGCATCTCGACAACAGCTTGGCTCTCAAAACTGCAGAAATGATTAGATTAAAGTTATTGATTCCCAGAGCAAGCATGTCTACCATTAGGAGGCTAATGTTTCACTGAGAAACAGTTTATTTTCTACTTGAAGTTGTTTTTGACAAATGCCATGATATAATGGATTATCTGAGCACATGGATGCTTATTTATTTGGATAGAGGAGGCCCTGAAACACAGCTAGTTAGATACTGTAATATGTAATATTTTAAATACTCAGCTAATGTTAGAAGTAATTAAGATAGCTCCATGTCTCTAGAGGAGATTTCAGAGAAACAATCTTTCTAGGCAAGCTTAAGGAGTCAGGAATCTGTTTTGAACAGGCATTGTTAGGTGTTCTGAATACAGAGACGTCACCCTCCTGCTGTTTGAAATGGCATCAACTGGAAAACCTGCGAAAGAAGTTGCCAATGCTACCCAAAGTGGCCAGCATACTGGTGAAAGGCTGGCCGTGAGCCAAAAACTTTTAAAGTCACATACACCCAATTTCTAATGATACTGGGGTCTTTTTCTAATTATTATGGCAAGTTTAACATATAAATAATTATGGGAACCATTTCCATGAACTCCGCACACAGCATTTTCATTCCTGGAATTGGAAATAGCTATGACTACAACCTCTTACCCCTATCTTTAAAATTCAGATTCTTGGAGTGGTTGCCAAATCCCATGGTTAGGCTCACAGAGTGAGAAATAAAATATACAAACTGAAAGTAATCAGTGAGAGGAAGGTGCACTTTTAGACTTTGTTTTAACATGCCTATGGGTGAATTCTTATTTTTCATATTATTTTAAATGAAGACCTCACAAGAACACTTTTTCCATCTATTTCTTTTTCTTTCATGGGAAATAATAACAAACCAAGGTATGTAAATGACATTCGCCTCTTATACATGTTTCTATATAAAATGAATCTCTATGATTTAATGATTTTAATGATTTTTGTTTAAATTAAAACATTAATGAGCTATTTAACAAAGAGTGGAGTCTAAATGAAGACTTGCTATTGATACTATAAAAAAAAAGAAAACAAGCCTGGGGCGCTTGGGTGGTTCAGTCGTTAAGCGTCTGCCTTTGGCTCAGGTCCTGATCCCAGTGTCCTGGGATCAAGCCCAGCATCCAGCCCCTCATGGGGCTCCCTGCTCCGCGGGAGATCTGCTTCTCCCTCTCCCACTCCCCCTGCTTTTGTTCCCCCTCTCGATGTGTCTCTCTCTGTCAAATAAAATCTTAAAAAAAAAAAAAAAAAAAGACCGCATGCTTGCAAGACTTTTAAATTGATAAAGGTATAAATTCATACATTATCCTTCTGTATCAGGGATGCTCAAAAGAGGAATGCATTTGAAAATGTTAAAAAAGTATGGAAGAGTGGTAAGATTCATGATGCCATGAGGGAAACCCAAAAGGACAATTAGTAGTTCACTCCCATTATAGGGAGATGAAATGGATGGATGAGGAAAATTCTTGATAGAAGTGAGAAATCAGAAAGTCAGAGGGCCAGAGGGCGGGTTAAAGGCTTTATTTACTTCGCCACTATTACCTATTACCAAAAAATACTGTCGGTGCCACCAACGCAAAGATACATGTAGCAAAGTCCACAAAACATTTCCTATTTTACAGGTATCTGTATGATCTACAGACTCCGACATATTCTCTCAAAAGCATTATTTTCTAAAAAGAAGAGGTTTAACCGTGATTGGCCTTTATTTTTATTACCATATTCACCTTGTTTCCCCCAAATTTACATCTTTTTGCCAGACATACTAAATCTCTTTTCCAGGCTTACTAAATCTCTTTCGTGCTAATGTACTCACTTCCTACAATTTGCACTACATTACCCCAAATTTGTCCTCACTCCGCAGAAGTGCTTTATGAAGACTCTCATTGTTTGCCAAGAAATTAACTCTCAAGAACAGGCAGAGGTTCCTATACAAGTGCTAATGAGCACTTGGCTCCCACACAGCAGCCACTGCAGCCCCCACACAACAGTGTTAAGTATTTAACACCTTTTGGGAAGCCTCCTGGGTTGAGGACAAAGCCCTCAAAGGAGGATGTTCTAATTCCCAGCCCCACTGGTTCTCAAACTCTGGCCTGTTTGGCAGATCTCAGAATCATGCAAGGCATTTCCTAAAATAAAGATCCTGATGCTGTGGGTCTGGGATGAGGCCCAGGAACCTGCATTTTTGTTAGTCCATTTCCCCGCCCCCCCATTTGTAGTTCTAATGCAGCTGGTTCATGGATAAGGTTTACTGTGGGTTATCCCAGTTTCTGCTTGCAGTCCAGAAGTGATTATTAACAGGACCCCCCATTTATTCTCTAAATATCCTTGTTAGATAGAGTGTATCATCACCAACACTGGACCCAGGATGATAGAGTCACTCACATGGGCCACATTTTGAACAGCCCTATTCTAGACTGTCTTTAAGGACAGGAAGTGGTCCTTACTGATCTCCAGATCACTCTATCACAATTGCACACATTCATTTGACAACTATTTTGGAATGCCTACTATCTGCCAGGTGTTGACCTAGGTGCCAGGACACAGTAGCAAATAAGGCATGTAGACTCTATTCTGTAAGGGTGGGGAGTCAGGTAATAAACAGGGAAGCAATACATATACAAAAACAACTGCAGGTGGAAAATGCTAGGACAAAACTGAGACAGGAATGGACTTAGGAAATGCCTGTGGGTAGGGAGCAAAACAGTGTGGTCAGGCAGGGAAGGCCTGGCTGAAGAGGTGACAAGGGCAAAGAACCGGAAGCATTAAGTTCCTGATGCACATGAGAAACAGAACATGAACGTCAGTCAGTGTGGCTGATGGTAGAGTGGGCTACGATGAGGTCAGAAAAATAATCATCATAATGACATAATAAGCCAGGTACAGTTGTGCACTCTTCACATGCATTAGTTCATTTCATGTTTATAGTAACTCCATGAAGAAAGTACTATTCTTCCCATTGTACAGATGAGGAAACAGAAACCTGGAGATTTAAGTAACTTGACCAAAGACCCACAAGTAGCAGGTGACGGAGCCAAGATTCAAAGCCAGGCAATCTGGTTCCAAAGTCCATTCTCTCAAACCATCTCTCAATGATGACAATAATAATTGTAGTAGTGATTATAATAATAATAATATCAGCTAATCTTCTATGAGTGTTCACTATTACACTCTTTTCAGGTATCCTCTTCATCTCATTCTTACAAAGACTTTGGGGATAGACACTATTATTTTCCCTATTTTACTTATGAGAAAAACTGAATCACAAAGAGGGGTTTATAACTTGCACATGGTTACAAGTCAGCAAGGGTTAGAGCAGGAATAGATTGCCTTGAATCTTGCAAATCATGAAAGGTCCTATTGAATTAGAAAACTTTGGCCTTTTTCTATACATACGGTTTTGCTCTTAAACTAAAGAGTCCAAATGATTTTCCAGTAATGTTCCTGGCTTTAATGTAAAGTGGACTTTGAGTATTAACTTTGGAATCCCTTCAGAACCACTCAGGTCTCTTTTCAACATCGAAATTCTTTTCTCCTAAATTATCACACTTTATGGGCCTCCCTACATATCACTGGCACATTTTCACATTTCTATGCCTTCTAACTGTGCTTTTGCTTTCCTTTTGCCACTTAACTATGGATGGTTTGTGTCACTTCCTTTACATTTACTAAGACCATGTCTTTAGGATTCTACATTTTAAATTAATTATTTTTTGAAATCTTGTCTTCTGCCAAGGGTACAAGAGGTCCAGTTCTTACGTCTCCATGTACTCAGCAGTGGAGGACACCTAGCTGTGCGTCTCTAGTACGAGGCATGGCACAAGAAGCATCCCTGAACTTATGTGCATGATTTGCTCAGCCCACAAAGCTCATCCCCACACTCCCACACCATCATCACAAAGCACACCGTTTTCTCCTAACAAAAACCACTTTAGGTTATTATTCTGTACTTACTTTTCCCTTTTAAAGTTGTCCTTAAAATCATTCTAAAATGAACATCACATGCATAAAATGCTGGGGCCAAGGCAGCGAGCCCTCCACCCTTGAAGGAAGAGCTGTGAAAAAGGATGGAAAGTAAAGTAGAGAATTGGTCTACGTGAGCTAATTCCAGAATTGTTGCAGAGCTGATGATTTTCTAAAGCTATTTGCTCCAAAAACATATCCCATGGTCTCTTTAGCTTCCTCATTATTGTTTCACAAATAATAATAAATCTGAAGCACAGAGAGGTTAAGTGACTTGCTCAAAGCCACACAAATCAAATGGTAAACACTGGAAATAATCAAAGAAATGGAATAGATGAGCAGGACACCAAGCTTCATAAGGCAAAGAGATGGCAATCTGGAAGTCTGTATCAAATCACACAAACGTGGGTGGAAATACAACCAGAAAACAATTCCAAAAAACAAAGCAGAAGCAGACCATACTTAATCTAATCAAAATCTAGCAAGTGTGTTGGAGAAATCATCCAGCTTTAGATTTTCAAAAAACGTTAGTTGTCAAATTAGATGGAAGATGAAAGAAGAAATTGCCTTTTGCTGAGACCTACTGCTAAATTTGGTCAATTTTGTTGTTTATCAGTGCATAAAGTCCTTGCACTTACCATTTGACAAATCTGAAGAAAAAAACACTTGCTGCAATCAGGTGAAGTAGGTTATTAATGGTTCTGAACAGATACACAGGATTGCCTCATCCTGAGGCAATTAAGGCTGGGAAGAAAGCGTGTTTAAAATCTCTGAGGACTGACTATCATGGAACAGGTGGTCCTCTACAATCGTTATTGTTTGTATAATTCTGAATTGTTCAGTATATTTCTTCTTTTAACAAATCACTCATGAATTCAGAGGTCTTCCTTTCTTTTTAACCCCAGCTCAACAACAACAATAAAAATCACCCAAAGGAAGCTGAAGATTTTAGAAAGGAAAAATTGAAGCCAAAAATAACTAGCGTCGTAACACTTCATACTATCAAACTTGGATGAAAACAGATACAAACCAGTGAAAATGAAAACATAAATCAAATAAAACCAAAACTTTCAGGTGACTTTTGCAAGCTGAATCCCTAAATCACTTTGACCTTAACAACTCAGTCTAATATTACTTGCCTGTCAAAACTGTAAAGCAAAGCACTTGTAAATTACTGAGGTCAAAGTCCTGGGGAAGGAAAACTTACTGTTTCCAAATACAAAGATATAGGTAAACAAAATTCAATTCGATGTCCAAGTTACTAATTAAAATGTCTTTTCCTCCAGGAATCTATCATCAGCCACATCCCCTCCACACACATATGCACACTAACTAGCACAGCATTAGATCAGATCATCCTAAGTGATCTCTCAAAGTGTCCTGCAATCCCTTAGCCTAGCAGAAGTCACACATTATTGCCATTCCTTGTATAACTTACTGTCTTTCCTTCAGAGTATATTCAGCCTCAAGTAGCAGAATACCAAATAAATTACATAAACAATAAACATATTTATTCTCTCCTTATCATGAAGATGGGAGATGGAGTGGACCAACATGGCCATCAGAGGACTAACTTCTTTCTCTTCTTCCTTTCTGTCCACCCTCAGCTCATCAACTACTCCCCTCATGGTCACAAGATGGTTACAGCATCTCTCCAGACAGACCTAGGATGGAACCCTGATTCAGTCAGTTACATACTGAGGGGATAATTTGTGTCCTGGCATGTCTGTGGAAATTCCATCTTACACCTGCTATCTGGGCATAACTCTTTCTAGTATCTCCTTTCATGTCCAAAAGTGTCTCTGTTTGGATGAGAAATTATAGGATCATTCTCTTGAATGTTCTGAGCAAGTTTCTCCAGTCCTTGAGCCCCAACTTACTTTATAAATGAAGATGACACCTCTTGAATTAAGTACATGTGAATGAGAAAGAATTACATGAGATAGCTTATGTAAAGTGCCCAACATCTGGTTGATTCTGAATGGAGAACAGCTCTTTAGATAAGCTGCCTTGATGTTGAAGATGAACTGGAACATGGAAAGTTAGGTAGTTAGAGAAGAACATTAAAATTATTCAAGTGGCAAGAAACAAAGGAGTAAAAAGAAGAAAGAAATTAGGAGCAAGCTGCAGTTGGAGGACTTAAAGACAAGTTGGCCAAAAGGGGAAGAAGTGTGAAAAGAAAACTCCTTGATTGTGAACATAAAGGACTGATAACTGGTGATCCTATTAAACAAAATATGAAATAGACTTGAAGGAGGGGGAAAAAGACAGACAGAGGAGACATTCAGCTCTACTTTGGTCCTGTCCAGGTTGACAAGCCATGTGTTAAGAAATTCATATCTCAGGAGGGGGGGGATGGGTCAAAAAGTTGATGGGGATTAAGGAGTGCACTTGTGATGAGTACTGGGCCATGTATGGGATTGCTGAATCACTATATTGTACACCTGAAACCAATATTACACTGTATGTTAACTAACTGGAATTTAAATAAAAATTTTTTGAAGGGGTGCCTGGGTGGCTCAGTCAGTTAAATGTCTGCCTTCGGCTCAGGTCATGATCCTGAAGTCCTGGGATCTAGCCCCACATTGGGCTTGGTGGGGAGCCTGCTTCTCCCTCTCCCTCTGCCCTTCCTCCCTGCTTGTGTTCTCTCTCTCTCTCAAATAAATAAATAAAGTCTTTAAAAAATTTTTTTTCAAAGAAAGAAGAGAGATTAAAAAAAATACACATCTCTGCTAGGAAACTGGAAATGGCGCCCAGGGAGTAAAACGGAGCCTGAGGCTGGAGAAAGGTACTTAAGAGTTATCCACATGTGGGGCACCTGGCTGGCTCAGTTAGTAGAGCATACGAGTCTTGACCTTGGGGTTGTAAGTTTGAGCCCCATGTTGTGTGTAGAGAATTCTTTAAAAAATAAAATTTAAAAGAAGTTACCCACAAGCAATTTTTTTAAACATGATCATCAGTTATTTTTTTAAGATTTTATTTATTTATTTGTCAGAGAGCACAAGCAGGGGGAGAGGCAGGCAGAGGGAGAGGGAGAAGCAGGCTTCGCACTGAGCAAGAAGCCCCACGTGGGACTCAATCCCAGGACCCTGGGATCATGACCTGAGCCAAAAGAAGACACTTAACCAACTGAGCCACCCAAGCATCCCCACCAGTAATTTTTTTAAGGTTTTATTTAAATCCTAGTTAGTTAACATATAGTACAATGTTGGTTTCAGGAGTAGAATTTTAAAAATAGAGAACGCTTCACAAATCTGCGTGTCATGCTTGCACAGTGGCCATGCTAATCTTCTCTGTATCGTTCCAGTTTTAGTATCTGGGCTGCCGCAGCAAGCACATCCACCTGCAATTTCAGAAGCTCAGAAAGATATTGTTGAAGCAGAGAGTATAAAGAAAGAAGAAAAGTAGACCAAGGACAGAAATTTGATGGGGAACTTATATTTAATTTTTTAATTTTTTTATTGTTATGTTAATCCCCATACATTACATCATTAGTTTTTGATGTCGTGTTCCATGATTCATTGTTTATGCATAAAACCCAGTGCTCCATGCAGAACGTGCCCTCTTTAATACCTATCACCGGGCTAACCCATCCTCCCACCCCCACCCCCACCCCCAGAACCCTCAGTTTGTTTTTCAGAGTCCATCGTCTCTCATGGTTCGTCTACCCCCCCGATTTCCCCCTTCATTCTTCCCCTCCTGCTATCTTCTTCTTTTTTTTTTTCTTAACGTATATTGCATTATTTGTTTCATACGTACAGATCTGAGATTCAACAGTCTTGCACAATTCACAGCGCTTACCAGAGCACATACCCTCCCCAGTGTCCATCACCCAGTCACCCCATCCCTCCCACCCCACTCCAGCAACCCTCAGTTTGTTGCCTGAGATTAAGAACTCCTCATATCAGTGAGGTCATATGATACATGTCTTTCTTTGTTTGAGATGGGGAACTTATATTTAAAGTTGGGAGTTAAAGCTTGGTTTTTGCGACAAATTAAAAAGATATTTCAGTTCCAAAGACCTGTTGCTGGGGGAAAAAGGCTGGTTCAAGACTCAGAAAACCATCTAATCTGGATGTATGAATTCATTATGCCTTCAACTCTACTTCATTCAACATAAATCTCCAATCACATAGAGTTTATGTCAAGCCTATAGTGAATGATTAAAAAATAATTCAATCTTCAACATACTTGTAAGGAATGCCTATCCCCTTTTTGAAATGTCCTTATTTTGAAGGTGTTCTGTTATTTGTGTTGCTATTGCCAACACTATCACAAACCTACTCTAGAAGCATTACAGAGTTATTCATCATGGTACGTTGGGCTAAACATTCCCTCTGAATGAATGGGGCAAAGCATATGTCCCCATCTGACCACTATCTTACGTCTTAGGCTCTCACAAATACAGTGTTTTGTTTTCTCTAGAAAAGATTCGAGGAGCACCTGGGTGGTTCAGTCGGTTAAGCGGTTAAGTCGGTTAAGCAGTCTTCTTTCGGCTCAGGTTATGATCTCAGGGTCCTGGGACTGAGCCCCTCATCCAGCTCTCTGCTCAGCACTGAGTCTGCTTCTCCCTCTCCCTCCACCTCTCTCCCTGCTTGTGCTCTCTCTCTTGCTACCTCTTTTTCTCTCTCAAATAAATAAAATTTTTTAAAAAAGTAAAAAGATACTAGATATTGCTCTTACTTTCATCAAAAGATATAATAAGTTAATAATGTTAAGCAAAATAATAATACTAAGTTCAACTTTATTATTTAATCTTTATATTCATTATTATTTACACACTTTTGCAGGAATGGTATTTAATGTTTTAGTCATGCTTCCATTAATTTGTAAAAGAGTCAAGTGTTTACTAGTTCATCTTTTTTTCACATACATAAATCTTTGTTTTTTCAGTGGTTTTAGAAACCTATAATCCGATTCACCAAGCAATCTATCCACATTTTCTAAATATTATCCAAAACTTAACATTCTCTGGAAGGGGCCCCTGCTTATCATAGACAGAATAAAATAATCCCTTCCTGGGGTGCCTGCATGGCTCAGTTCATTAAGCATCTGACTCTTGATTTCAGCTCAGGTCATGATCTCAGGGTTGTGAGATCAAGCCCCAAAGTGCTGGGCGTGGAACCTGCTTAAGATTCTCTCTCTGCCCCCTTACTCTCTCTCTCTCCCTTTTTCCCTCTCTCCCTCTCTCTCTCTCTCTCCCTTTCTAAAACAACAACAACAATAATAATAATAATCCCTTCCTGTATTCTGATGCTTTATCCCCACAACCAAATTAAATAAAGTCAATCCTTTGGCTGCATGGAAAACTCCAAAATACTGCCTCTCTGTGGTGGTATCTTGTGGTACTAATATCTCCCCACTGATTTTATGACCCCAACTTAATTCTGTAGTATTCAGCAAAAAGAAAAAAAAAATCCCAATTCAAGTGTGCTAACTATTCAATAGAGATATCTTCTCCCAGTAACAAAAAATACCTTGGAAAAGAATTTTAACAGCTTCTAGATTGTGGCACTATCATTCCATCAATTAGAAAGATTTTTCTGCAGTGGAATAAATAGAATCATAGGGGGAAAAAAAGGGATGAAGCCAGCTGGTGACTCAGGAGCACCCGAGCAGGATAAGTGATACCCCCAATTCCCAAAAGATCATGTAAGCCCCCAATACAGGTATTAATGTCACTATCCCCATTTAGGATGAGTATTAAGAAAGCCATACTAATTCTCAAGCTAATAAAGAGGACATTCTTGGACAGCAAAGCAATTATCTTCCCAAATTTCCAGCCTTCAGAATGCAGCAACAAATTTAGATTATATAAGGCAGATGTTGGCAAATGCCTGACTGCCTGATAGGCAAGAAGAAACAGCATTTTCCCAACTCAAACACTATGCTCCAGATATATTTTGTTGGTTCATAAAAGCATGACTAGACTGTCAAATCATCAAAATTATCAGCATTTACTTATTTCAGATAACAAATCATTTCCCCAGATTGGAGCACCTGACTTCAGCTCAGGTCATGATATTGGGGTACTGGGATAGAGCCCTGGATTGGGCTCCCCATTCAGCGGGGGAGTCTGCTTGTGCCTCTCCCTCTACCCCTCCCCCTAGTCATGCTCTCTCTCTCTCTCTCAAATAAATACAATCTTTAAAAAAGTCATTTCCCCAGAGCTATTATAAATCTTGCAATATTCAAAGCCTTTTGTGTAGTCATTAATTGATGAAATACTGTTTTCTCCCTATATTTTCCTGGGGAAATGACTTAATTAGGGGGGCATTTACCTTTTTCAGTTTAAAAAGTTGTAATAGGACCAATATATCATTTTTAAAGGCAAAAGTTTACTAATTTGACCAATTATTTCAAGATGAATTAAAATAAAATACAAGACAATCAACATAGTTTTTCTAGGCCACTAGAGAGCACTTTGCTCTCTAAATGAAACAGAAAAATAAAGTAATAATGAAGTATGTAATTTAAGTTACATACTACTAAGCAGATAGTATTTGGATACTTTATTCTATGCTAAATTATGCTTTCAGATTTCTACCTGCTGTGTGTATACTGTCCTTGTGCAAGTCCTACCTACACACATATTCTGGCACTAATCTTGATTCTGACAGCTTCTAAAAGTTCCTTTCATGTTAGGTGTCTATATCACATCACATATTTCAGCCTTGGAATCACAACTTTCAATGGACCAAGGACTGAGGGTCTCCTTTTTTTCTCAAATAAGAATCCACTAAAACAATGTATTCCCATATCATACCTACTGTACCCTTATTCCAGGGTTTTCAGAATAAAATAGGTTTCTAGTGAGTGATTTGGTCTTGCCATCCTTAAGAAATGCAGTCCAGGGAGGCCTGGGTGGCTCAGTCCTTAAGCGTCTGCCTTGGGCTCAGGTCATGGTCCCAGGGTCCTGGGATAGAGCCCCGCATCGGGCTCCCTGCTCAGCCGGAAGCCTGCTTCTCCCTCTCCCACTCCCCCTGCTTGTGTTTCCTCTCTCACTGTCTCTCTCTGTCAAATAAATATATTTTTAAAATCTTAAAAAAAAAAGAAAGAAAGAAATGCAGTCCACAATCAGGACTTTAATCTCACTGTTTTCATTGAGAACTTTTCGTTCCAAAGCATGCACAGATACCACAAAGTTGTGAGAAGCACAGATTTGCCTTTCAAAGAGATTGCAGTCTCTGTAATGTGCCCACTTCCATAAATAAAAGCTGGATGGAGACCAGAAGACCCAAGTCTGGTCCCAGACCAGCTATGTTGATTTATAATCAGTTCATTTCCATAAGCCTCATTTTTTTACCTGTAATGATCTCCACCAAAAACAAGCCTCTCTTATACTATATTCTAGTTCCTAAGTTGTCTAAATGATGAAAAATTCTCTAGACTCTCATTTTTTGTTTTAGCCAGATTTCATGCTTACCTTTCTCTCACTAAATTCCTAAAGGGGATCCCTTCAAATTCTTTCAGGCAATATTAGTTGTATAAAAGTTCTGTAAATGCTTATTTCAACATAAAAAAGATAAAACCATGAAAGTGTCAAATTCTCCAACTGTGATTCTCTCTAGGGGTGTAAAAACATTCTTTTGAGTTTATGTGTGTGTGTGTGTGTGTGTGTATACACAAAGCTGATCAGAACAAACTTGTGGTTGCCAGAGGGGAGGTAGTGGGGGATGGGTGAAATAGATGAAGGGGGTTACGAATATACTTGTTATGAGCACCAAGTAATGTACAGAATTGTTAAATCATTATATTGTACACCTGAAACTTTAAAAATAATAAAATGTTAAAAAAAAGAATAAAAAGAATAATTCCATATATGAAATCACTGTTTTGTTTTGTTTTTTAACTCTCAACATTATAGAAAACTGAGAGGACATTTGCTCTTTTAGAACTAAAAGGAACTGAGTGTTTTGTCAGAGACTATACACAAAGAAGGTGTAGCCCATCAGGTTCAAGTTGGTAAACATTTCCACCCGAAAAAAAAACGGGCATCTAATAAAAGTCCTCCTGCTCCCAGGAACACAGTTAGGCTGGCTATGCTCTCAGTTTTTCAGCAGAGCATTTCAATGCAGGTTGGCACAACATGTTCTGGGATATCAGCTCCAACTCCAAAATATAATGTGTCCAGTGTCAGGTTAATATCACTGCAGCCAATATGAATGAACTGCTTCTTTATTTTTATTTCATAGTTATGTTATACCAAAAACCATGCTATTTTAAAGATATAATGCATTGATTAGGGTAGGAAAATAGTTAACTTGCTATAAAGATGTAATTGTGGATAAATATTTTCCACATTTACAAAAGCATACACATATGAAAACTATTCCCAGGCAGCTGCTATGTAATATTATGCTTTTTAATAAATGTCAACATATTAAAGGTGTGACTCAACCAGTATCTAAATTAAAGCTCTCTCGCAGAAGTTTATTTAATAAGATAGAAAATGTAAAATTTGAAATATAACATGATCATTAGAAAAGATGGCATATCAATCTTATTTCTTAGCAAACAGTTAACTTTATCATTTGTTACTTTGGCTAAAAATAACTTTTTTTTTAAAGATTTTATTTATTTGACAGAGAGACACAGTGAGAGAGGGAACACAAGCAGGGGGAGTGGGAGAGGGAGAAGCAGGCTTCCCACCGAGCAGGGAGCCCAATGCGGGGCTCGATCCCAGGACCCTGGGATCATGACCTGAGCCGAAGGCAGATGCTTAACGACTGAGCCACCCAGGCACCCCTAAAAACAAATTTTTAAAGACTATCTCATTATAAATATCATTATCCTTGTATAAATGGATAACCTTTCTAAAAAGTTTTAAACTCTTATAAATTTGTTTCAATCTGTGGGTGTATACATATGTGTATATGTATAAATATATAGATACATATATAAAGTTAATATTTTAAAATATATTGACCAGTTGAATGATTATCTTAACTTAATTCACATTTATACTTCATAATATAAGATGATCATATAAACTTTATTCTTCCACCTTAGTTGATTAAGGTCATACAACCATATTTCCAATATAAGGTTTGTTGATATTGAAATCAGCAAATATTACAGAGAAAATATGCCTTTGGGAAAGAAATTATAATTAACTCCCATCCTCATTACTAAGCATACTAGATATTAAAACTTGACTGTAGTATTTTCTTGGTCCACCAATAAGCTTAAACAATAATGTACATTTTCTTATAATCTGACCAACCACAGATCAAAGTCCATGCATATTTAGGAAACTATTTTCCCTATCATCCTTCATTTCAATAGCTGTGCTATGATCTTGCCTTAAAAATCTTCATAAGAGAGTGGATATCTACAATCAAGAAATGGGCAGAAGACATGAACAGACATTTTTCCAAAGAAGACATACAAATGGACAACAGACACATGAAAAAGTGCTCAACATCGCTCAGCATCAGGGAAATCCAAATCAAAACCTCAATGAGATATCACCTCACACCAGTCAGAATGGCTAAAATTAACAAGTCAGGAAACGACAGATGTTGGCAGGGATGCGGAGAAAGGGGAACCCTCCTACACTGTTGGTGGGAATGCAAGCTGGTGCAGCCACTCTGGAAAACAGTATGGAGGTTCCTCAAAAAGTTGAAAATAGAGCTACCATACGATCCAGCATTTGCACTACTGGGTATTTACCCCAAAGATACAAATGTAGGGATCTGAAGGGGTACATGCACCCGATGTTTATAGCAGCAATGTCCACAATAGCCAAACTGTGGAAAGAGCCAAGATGTCCATCAACAGATGAATGGATAAAGAAGATGTGGTATATATATACAATGGAATATTATGCAGCCATCTGAAGGAATAAGATCTTGCCATTTGCAACAACGTGGATGGAACTGGAGGGTGTTATGCTGAGCGAAATAAGTCAATCAGAGAAAGACATGTATCATATGACCTCACTGATATGAGGAATTCTTAATCTCAGGCAACAAACTGAGGGTTGCTGGAGTGGTGGGTGGGTGGGAGGGATGGGGTGGCTGGGTGATAGATATTGTGGAGGATATGTGCTATGGTGAACGGTGTGAATTGTGCAAAACTGTTGAATCACAGACCTATACCTCTGAAACAAATAATACATTATATGTTAAAAAAAAAAAAAAGAAGAAGAAGAAGATAGCAGGAGGGGAAGAATGAAGGGGGGGAAATCGGAGGGGGAGATGAACCATGAAAGACGATGGACTCTGAGAAACAAACTGAGGGTTCTAGAGGGGAGGGGGGTGGGAGGATGGGTTAGCTGGTGGTGGGTATTAAAGAAGGCACGTTCTTCATGGAGCACTGGGTGTTACACGCAAACAATGAATCATGGAACGCTGAATCAAAAACTAATGATGTAATGTATGGTGATTAACTTAACATAATAATAAAAAAAGAATCACTAAAAAAAAAGAGAGAGTGGATATCTAAGCTAAAATAAAAGGTATACTAACTCATTACGAGCAAAGTATTTTTCAAGAAATAAGAAGAAATAGATCTAAAGGATTTTTTAATTGTTAGAAAGTCATCTCTATGAATAGCCAAATAATAGTTTTACTCACTTGTTTGAATATGTAACAATAATAATATAAACCAAAGTCTCTGACTAAATGTGGACCAGAACTTCATGAAATTTCAGGGGCTTCAGATATTTATAGTGTTCAAGAAACTACATTCACAACTGAGAATAAAAATAACTTTTAATCAAAGAACTATGCTACAAACATACTTAGAAGGAACTAAAAATTAGCCTTATATTAAAGGAGAGTTGTGGAGGGGGAAATTCAGAGGTATTTAACTGTTAGCAATAGAGAAATATATTTAAATCATTGTATAATTCTAGGAATTAGATCATTCACTTGAGATGAATATGTTTTAATTCCTAAGTGATGATCAAGAAGTGGGGTATTAAAAACTTCAGGGTTTATGTAGATTATCAGAGATTTCTCATAAAAATTTGAAGGAGTATGAGATAAACACAAACTATACAGAGAAGTTTGGGGGAGAGTAATGGCCAATCAATGCAAATGTTTTATTCTATAGACTCAAAAGAAACAGTCCCTGCCAAGTCTTCTAGGATCCTAAGTGTTTATTAAATGTGAGATCAGAACCATTTTCCCCATTTTAATTCTTACTCTAGAGAAAGCACATATTAAAAGGCCTTGTGCTCACTTTCTCGTATCTTGTCAGCAGCTACCCAAGGATACCTATGCCTTCAGCCAGGTGGAATTTCATAAATTAGCATCTTCTAAAGTCACAGACTGAACTGACAATCCATACAGCCCTTATCTTCTCTAATTCTGTGTTTCCTACTCTGACTCTGCCCCCACCACCTCCGTTTTCATGTTTGTATTTATGACTTACTTTTCTGGGTATATTCTTTGTTTGTCTTTATGTCTGCATACACAGGCATGTATCTGTGCTTGTGTATAGTAAAATGGTTACTGAAAAATGCAGAGTACAGTTAATTGTGGGATTCATAACACATTAACTCAAGGCATCTACTCTATTTTCACTGAAACATTTGTGTGCTGAAAAATAACTTTCCTAAAGAAAGAACACAATTCAGGAACTTGCTTCTCAGGAGCTCACTTCAGAAACATTTTACTTCCTTCAGCCCCTCATCCCATTACTATCTCTGCTTATAAAACATTGGTTGCCTTGGGCTCCATGAATAAATAAATATACATAAGCCCTTTGGGAAAATGTTTGTGTACACCTATAGCTAGAGTCCTGTGGAGTTTCTAAAGCTGGAGGGGATCAACTAATTGAATAGCAAAGCATCTATATTTTTTAAAAATCTACTCTGAATCTTTTTAACAACCTACAATGACTTAGTTTTCTGTTCTAATGCTCATTCAGCCCTCAGCTTCTGTAAATTTCAAAGCTATATACTGTCTTCCAAAATTACCTTCATAGAAGTCTATGAAGCACATCGTGAATTTCGCTCATGTAAGAAAATATTAAGAAGAGATTTGATAAGCCAAATAGTGTGTTGTTCAATCAATTTAGTAGAGTTTTCATATGAACTCATGAGGTCTGGAGGTCATTACAGACAGATTTCTCTCTTTTTTTGAGAACATGATCCAAATAGGTGACTCCTTATGCTGAAAATACAATTGCAGTTCAAGCCAAATCAAAGTAAATGGAAATGAATTACTTGGTTTTGAATGGGAAATTGATAAGTAGAACATCATAAATAATCAAAGCTTCATGATCAGCAGAGTAATCTCCACCCAGTTTACAGAAGAGGATATTCTTTCTGGGGTTAAAATCCCTAACTTTTTGCTATTCAGGAAATTATATCTGAGATTAACTGCATTCTTATTTAGAAAATTAATTATTCATCTAGAGATTATGGGGATCTTCACATTTTCCCCATTTATTCCCCAAGTTTGAGAACCTGTTTTGACCGCGATGATTTACTGAATCACTACCGCAACACAGAAGCCATTCATATTCCAAAACCTTCCATCTCTTCAAGGCTCCCACAATAGTCCGGAAAGCTTTTCCAATTAATTCCCTGGACATCTCAGGTTTTTTGCCTTAAGTGCAAAAGCTCTGAAAGAATCAACAAGACTTGGCAAAATAACTTTGCTTCCACTCCAGGGAGGGGAAGGAGGAACCCTGGTTGCCCCTTTTTTCCCTGCCCCAACCTTTTTTCTAAAATCTTGACATCCACCGGGTGGAGAAGTAGGTTAATTAGGCAGGAGTCTCTGGCTTGGCCCCCGGCTGCGGATTTCAGGGGGCTGCGAGCCCCGCCGCCTTTCCAGCACGGAGTGATGAAAACTGGAGGGAGGCCGCGCAGGGTCGGCCGCCGCGCACAATGGCGCAATTATTTGTCTAAAGTTCCATCCTCTGCGGAGCTCCTTGCATAATTCAAGCGTAATTAAGCTGACAGTGGTAACTTTAAAGGCATGACTTTGAGAAGGGAGGGGGTGTTTATTTACTTTGGGGCTTCGCTTAGAGAGCAGCTTCCGGATGAGCTGAAAAATGATTACAGGAGGATTTGCACCATCTGCGTGGAGAGTTCAAAAAGTTTGTCCTCTTGCAAATCGAAGTTTTTCAAACTTTCCCCTGCTCCCCTGCTTAGCCGCAACCTAGTGTCACAGTCTTGCATTCAAGAACTGCTGGCTCTAAAAAAATCCACCTAGGAACTGCGCTCACATGTATTCCAAATGCTGACTCTCACTACACCCTGAAATTTATTCCTGCCATTCAACTACCATACTTTCTAGTGGCAGGACTAGAGCTGAGTCACGCCTTTTGCTCCGTCTTCTTGCCCTGGGTCTCTGAACCTCCGCTGACTCGGAGTTTGGCCCTAAAAAGTCGCCATGGGTGGGGAAAGTTCCCCGCGCTGAATCAAACTCACCCACCACCTAAAAGAAACAAACAAACTAGGGGCGCCTGGGTGGCTCAGTTGCTAAGCGTCTGCCTTCCACTCAGGTCCTGATCTCAGGGTCCTGGGATCGAGCCCCACATCGGGCTCCCTGCTCCGCGGGAAGCCTGCTTCTCCCTCTCCCACTCCCCCTGCTTGTGTTCCGTCTCTCGCTGTCTCTCCCTCTGTCAAATAAATAAAAAAGAAAAAATCTTAAAAGAAAAAAAAAAATAATAACTAGCGTTGAAGTGAATGGGGAAACACTTGGCCAGGCGGGGATAAGGTTGTACTGTTTTGTCTACATATTTTTATTATTTCCTTATTTATATCAAGATAATGGAGATGACCCAGGAGTGATGATCAAGAGCAGAGATTAGAAATGGCACTACTAAGAAGGCAGCGCTTAGTTTTGTCTCAGCCAGCTAGGGCTGGTCCCTGCTAGAGCTGGAGTTCAAAAGGTTCCACTCTGCATTGTCCAAAGTTGTAAACACACACTCTAAAATAAATACATATATATCCCCCAGCCTAGTATATAGAGCCTAATATATAATAATATGCTTCCTATTAAATAATATTGGTCCTTAAATGCAATTTTTTTATCATCTCTTAATATACAATTCTAGAAAGGCAATACACGCCTAATACAATATTTATCACCAAATATACAGCTATATATCCTAATATATATACCACCTAATACAAATACATGTATCAGTTACTCTTGTGATGTACGAAAATTAAATGAAAGCATATGTCCATATTCATCAAATAAGGTGGTACATTTTAGATGAGAAATATAGAAATATCTCTATATAATGCGAATATATTAATCGCATACATGAGGTCCCCACCATATATATATATATATGTATATACATACATACATACATACATACATACATACACACACACACACACACACATAGTTATGTCACTCCTATGGGCATATGTTCAATGATGCACACTGGATACTAGGATCTGAAGCCGCGTTCCACTCTCTTTTCACCTGTTGTTGAAAAACCTGTGGTTGAAGTAGGAACCTGGCACATAGAATCGTTTCTCATTCTTCCCCACCTGCTCAAGCACTACCTATCATTCCCACCGTAATGGAAAGAAGTCCTTGTTCAAATAGCAGAGGTACAGGGTCCGAGCCAACAGATGGAACTCCTATTTCAGAGGAGGCCCGGGCAGCTCAGATTACGGAAAACTCCCTAGAAGTTCAACTTCTACAGCTTTCGGGAGGAGAGGGTCTGAGCTCCAGGGAAATTAAGGAAATTAAGTCTTAAATCTGCTCGGGACGATCCTCTGGCACCCGGGCAGGCAGAACTGTTGAAGCCAGGTTGTTAGGGGCTCAGGGCTTGGGGGAGTCCTCCCTACTTCGCTCTCTGTGCGCCTCTCTCCCCTCCCCCGGCCACCCCGCGCAGATCTGGGCCGCTTGGAAACACGTCTCTCCTGGCCTCCGCAGGAGATTCTGGGGCAGTGAAAAGGGGCACTAAAATGATTTTTCTATTATTCGAGTTCCATTCTTAAGGTTCTTAATTCTGGCCTTTTTTTAGACGCTATTCTACGCCAGGAAGAGTTATATTTTGCCAAACACGCCCACACCCAGAAATCTTGATTACTGGGAGGGACTTAACGGAAAAATCGATAATTTTGAGCGACTTTTTGAGAACAAGTTGGGTGGGAAGGGGACTAGTGCCGCACTAGAAAAAGCAATGCGTGAACCCTCAGGTCCCAGAGCAATCAGCCTTCTGGGACGCCATGGAGGGAGTGCTTTTCCTTAGCCCGGGTCGGGGCGCCTCCCCCATCTGCCCTGGCTCTGGGCGATTAAGAGGATGCGACTTTCTGCGCTGTATTGAGAACATAACATAAATGTCTATAAAAACTTCGTGGAAAGAATTTGATGAACGTGTCTAATTGGTTTAACCCGCCATCTATTCACGAGAAGAAAAGCTCCATCATTAGTCTTAATTAAGTTTTTTTTTTTTTAAGTCGCTGCCTTTAATGATCATAGAAGCCGAGAAATCCAACACCAGCATCTGCGTCATTTTAATTACCCTGTTTATTTGTTGGGGATGTGGCAAAGTTACCCAATATTTTCCCACATGCTCTCCTACTCATAGGGGAGCCCCACGAGCAGGGCAGGCTCGCGTCCAAACCAGAGGAAATGCGCAGCCTTTGCAAAGTTGAGGCTGAGCCTCCTGGCGCGGCTTCCAGTCTCTTCTGCCACGCGCGCCCCCGAGCGCCAGTTACTTGAGGCATTTGGACAACTGCCTGAGGAACGATTTGCCATCGGATTTGTCCTCGGCAAATGTCTTACCAAAAAAACAAAAACAAAAACAAAATCAAGCCCCTGCAATTTGCCGATGAATGTTCTAGAAAAATAGCTGCTAAAAAACTTCTACACTCCTGGATATATTGGGAGGCTCGTGGTCCCCGGGTAATCTGCCCAGGGGAATCTGCACTAACAAAAACCCGCGGTTGCCACATCCCTGTCCTAGCTGGCCCGAACCGGAAGCTCCCACGTTCATTCAAAAGTTTCCTCTTAATTCCTACAGTTTTCCTGGTTAGGAAAACCGGAAAACAGACTTCCTAGAAACTGATAGTTGGTTTGAGGTCCCCACCACTGCCCCCCACAGCAAATGACACACACAAGCATGCGACCAGAGCCTACGTCAGAACGCTCAAAACTCATCCATTCGTCGTGTTAATTTTGACGATTAAACTTAGATGAGCTAGGACCTCAACGATTTCTCTCACATTTGTACGTCAAGAATTTAGTAGCTTCTGCTACTCAGGACTTTGGCCCTCATTTAATTAACCCTCAGCTATTCTCTCTGTCATTTAAAGAAAAATAAAAACAATCCAACTTCTTGACCTTTGGTGGAGAGATGGCAGAAACCTGAGTCCTTGAAACCCTTGAGTCTGAGTCAAAGGCTTTTTATTCAGTCGGGCCCTAGGATTTTTTTTTTTCAGCAGCAACATCCTGATTGCATTTTAAATTTTTGTTACGATTTTTACCTCCAACTTTCTAAATTCTGAATTTCAAGAAATAAAGGGAATAAGAGACAAGCCACTTAAACCAGATAAAAGGTCTTATTCTCCAATGTCTGGCACACAGTTGTTAAATGGAATTTATGACTTTTTTTTTTTTCTCTGATACAGAATGAGAATAATCAAAGAGCAACCAACTAATTTTTTTTTTCTTCCCTAGAGCTGGGAGGCAAGTGGCTATTTGGCAAGTGCCATTAGCCACAGCTCTGAACTTGGCACCACTCTGCTCTGAGGCTGCTCAAGCTTGGCTCTCTGAGGATCTGAACCACTCTGTTGACATTGGACTCAGTGAGGGCCTGAAAGGCAGACCTGAGGCAGCTGGACAAGCCTTGGACTTGGCTCCTCAGGCCATAATTCAGGGAAATGTATCCCACAGATTCCTCTGAAGTAAGAGCCACAAAGCCTGAAGAGTTTGTTTGGGTGGAGATGGGTCTGGAAGCAGTAAGAGGTCTCATCTCAGGAGCCATTCCTGTTACTTCTTCATCTCCTACCTGCTTTGCAAATTTCCCCTTAGCCTGTTACCTCATGCAGCTCCAGTCTAAAACTCAGGGACCCATCGTGCCCATTACTTACGCCTAATGCTTCCAGTGTGATCTCCACCCTTGTCAGGGCGGGCATGGAGCAGGTGCCCTGGGAGAGGAAAGGTGTTGGAATTTAGAGTTTCATCCTTAGGAGAAATTCAGTCGGCAAGGAACCACCCAGGCAGTTGAAACCTTGGAGCATTTCTGTCAGGGCCCCTGAGTGAGCCCCCGCCCCCAACACACCCTCCAGCTCAGGAAATTTTACTGCCCTATCCCCTGTTACCCATGTTTTGTATCGGACACACAAACTTCTCCAAGACAGATAACTTGGGATAAACAGAGAATTCCTGTTTAATGAGATCATTCTTGCTTTCAGTTTTATTGTGATTTCTAACCTCCCATTCTTTTGTTCTGTGATGACTTTCTCTTCCCATCCCCATTCTTCCCACCCTCCCCCAGATTCTGGACTTTTTTGCACCTGCGCTGTTACTCAAGGAGTAAAAATGCCTGGAGATGCCAGGCTGCTGGAGGGGAGACAGAAAAGAAAGCCTGGTGGCCTGGGGCCCGGATAGGGCAGGGCCATGGTGGGTGGAGATATGTGCAGCCTGCCCTGGTCTGTGTTTGTGCACAGAGTTGGCACAGGGGCAGCAATGGAGTCTCCAGCCCTGGTCAGACAATGGGCAACTGGATACCTGCAGCTGCCACAAAGGAGACCCTCAGCCCAGGCACTCTTTACTTGGTGGGCCTGACCCCAGGTCTGCTGGAGGCCGGTACAGATGCTGATCCCACCCTGAGAACCCGCTGTCACCCCTCCATTGCCCTCACTGGCCTGCATGTGTTTGCAAACAATTTAATTGACTTCTGTAATATTCATATGCTGGTGTTGGTTTTGGAGAAATTGAAGAGGAGACTTGTGGGGCAAAGGGCTGAGGCCTCTGGAGGGTTAGCTCCCCACACACGTTCAGACTGCCTGACTGATTATCATGGCTTCTTTCCGGAGGAAGCAGAGAGTCTCCGGCTTTTAAAAATTTACTGTTTTAATTTTCCAGCCTCAATGTCCAGAAGACACCAGATAGCAGGCCACAAGCCACTCCGCAGATGGGAACAGACCTTCCCAAAGCCTGCTCACACGGCCAACACAGACAAACACAACACATTGCATGCTGGGACAGAGAATTCTCTTTGTGCACATGAAGAAGACATTCATCTAGAACAGCTACTGCTCTGTTCCTTTCCATGACCTTCTACTGATACACCCAGGAATCATGATCGCTGACTTCTCAGTTTTCCTTAGGTTTAAAAAGAAAAGTGGAAGTTAGCAAGTCTTTCTAGCCAGAAGTATCTAAAAAACATTTAGAATTTGTTTCTTAGATGTGCAAATTGAGGGGCCAGCAGGAAATAAGATGCCTCACTTAACTGGGTCTCCCCCGCAATGTCTTCCTCTTTGGGGGCCACTCTCTTAGAAGAGCTGCCAGGAGCCCACATCTGCAAAGACAGCTGCTGGGGCTGCCAACCCAGGGTGCCCTATCCCCCACCCCAGTCCACATCTAGGCCTAAAGATCCTGCTGTCTCCTCCCCATATCAAAACTGCCACACTTTTCCTTTGATAACGTCTTGAGCTTAATTGGTTGAGCCAGCCTAACACCACTTCCCTTCCCCTGATTTCAGCAGATCTCATTTTTCCTAAGTGCCCCGGTAGGATTGAGGGTGGGGATGGGTTTTTTCCAGGAGCTTCTTCTATGAGGAGGGCAGGGCTGACACCTGCACTAAGACTTGGTAGAGAAGATAGTTGGAAACCTGGCTGGGGCAGAGGAAGTAAAAATCGAGTGCCTAGTGCCCCCGCTCCTCTTTTTATTCCCCTTCATAACATTGTTCAAAATGACTGTCTAGTGCAGATATGACGAGGCCAGTGCCTCCCTTGAAATGGAAACAGAGGACTGAATAAAGAAGAAAAAGTACTTTGTAGTCTGCATCGTCCATCTTTAATTCAGAGATGCATCTATACTCCAGGGAGCTCTGCCTTTGATCTCTTTGATTTTTTTTTTTTTAACACCAGATCTGTTATGGACTAAAATTCCTAGGTTTTCCATAGAAACATCTCCATTCCTTCGGGATATTGATGTTTTCTTCTTCCTGGGGGTTATGATATGGTAAATCAGATTCAGAAAAGAAGGGACAATGCCAGCATTCATGGGCCTGGGGTGGGGTTTCTCTCCGCCTTCCCCCTCCCTCCCTCCCTCCCTCTATATTCTCTTCTCTTTCCCTCCCTCTCTCATTCATTCATACTCATTCATATTCATTCTCGTTCCCTCTCTCTCTCTCTCTCTCTCTCTCTCTCGTTCTCCCCACTCTCCCTCCCCCTCACCAGCCCTCCTCCTCCTCTCCTTCCTTTCTTCCCCCTTTCTCTGCTTCATTTTCTGCCCCTTGTTCTCCGGGAACCGAAAGAGGGCTGTGATTCTGGTCCCTTCAAGCCCTTTCAAGCGTCGTCAACTTTGGCGGTGGGAGCAGCAGGTTGCGTTGCCATGGAGACCGTACTGTATGGCGGAGGCAGGGGCGGCCGCAGCTCGAATCCCCCAAACAATGCCGCGCCGAGTGCGGGTTTCTCGCTCTTCTCCGTGCACTTTTTCCTTCCAAGGGGCTAGTGGCCTCAAATGGGCGCTGCGTCTTGACACGACAACAATCCCTACCCCCTTTCGTCCCCCACCCCCCAACGCCCGCTTTTCCTTCCTCCCTCCAGGTCTTTGATCCATTAAAAATCAAAAGAACAAAGTCACAGAGGAAAGTTGGGTTTTGTTGTGGCTGCCACTGCACAAAATGGGACTCTTTAAACAGAGTGTGGTGGAACCTACGTCTGACAATGCTGATCCAGCACTGGTTGTAACTACAGGTCAGACTGGACAGCTCTATACAAGAGAACGCAACGCCAGGCCTGCCGGGGAATAGCCAGTCTTCCGTCCAAAATCGGCTGTAGGAGCGTCTGGTGGCCAGAGATGCCTCCAGTCCGGTTTCAAGGGCAACATGAGTGAGATCAGGGTTCGGAAGAGGCCCTCAGGTAAGGAGCTTCAAGGACTCGAAGCTACAATATCTGTTCAATCTTAAACCATCTTGCAAAGCCCCTGTGTAGCTGGCGTTGGACTCTGCCCAAATCTGTACATGCTTCGGCTTCCCCCAAAATGCTCTGCACACAGCAGGTGATCAATAAATAATTGCTGGTTGTCCCAGCTGCTGGTGCACTGCCAAACCCTCCACTAGGGGGCAGGACAGGGGTTTACCCACCAGGAGGGAGTGGTTAGCCCATACAAGAAACAACAATATTGTACTGCATATTTGTGATTTACTAAGGCAGTAAATCTTAAAAGTTCTCATTACAAGAAAAAAATTGTGTAACTCTGTATGGTGACAGGTGGTAACAAGACTTATTGCAGTGATCATCTCACAGAGTATACAAATACCAAATCATTGTGTTGTACACCTGAAACTAATATATGTCAATTATGCCTCAATAAAAAAACAAAGAAACAACCAACAGCCATACTTTGCCATAAAGGATGATTAGATGGTTAGGGGAAGTGCCAAATGATCTGTAAACAGACACTAAATTCAGGGATTCCCCCCCCCAAGTGGGAGTAATATTAATATTATCATTATGGTTATGAGTCATTTGCCACAATAATTTCTGGTGAGACCATCTCTGAGCCAAAATATATATGGACCATTTTTGCAAAACCAAGACCACTGTAAGATCATCAACCTAAGGTACTTGTCGCATTTCTTTAGATAATATATTCATCACCCACAACTTAAATATAGTAGCAATATTAATTGAACTGGTTACATCAGGTCTAATATGCAAACAACAGGTTTGTAGATTGATTTTTGTCCCATTGAATTTTCTCTTTTGATAGCAGAAAACACAAATAGATTTGCATTACATTCATCTCAATTTCAAGTTAATAAATGGATTTTTTATATTTCAAAAATTTACTCAGAATTCCTTTGGCAACCTCTGGCTTTTCCGTATTAAAAAGCTCAAATTTGAAATAAAATTGGATAAAAGCTCCAATTTGAAGAAAAGACTAATATACAGAGATCATAAAGTAGAAGAAAGGAAAACAAGACCAATTTGAAAGCTTTAAAATCTGACAACTGGATTGTCTTGGTAGTGGGATGTCTATCCTAACATTTCTCAAGGAGCTAGTATGCTGATGATATCTTGAAACATTTTAGCAATGTCTGTAATGTCTTTGGCTAGAAAAAAACCAGAAAATGTAGTAGCAAATGGACATTTGACAAATTAAATTTAATTTTTTAAACTTGGAAAAAATCTATGAATTAACAAAATTTTAGCTTTTTAATTTAATTGTTATTTTTAAAAACAAGATAATCAGAGAAACCTGTTAATGCAATTATGTTTTTTCTAATGCATATTAGAACAGGATAATTATTTGTAATGTGAGGAGAGAAGAGGGGGAAATTTGGGGTATTGAACTGTTGTTAAGAATTTGTAAACATGAAAGTATTGTACATACTCTGGCTAAGATCTCTAAACTTTAATCCCTAGATCCAATTCTTCAAAAGCAGACTAGAAATTTCTGCCTTGGCCATTAAACCTGGAGAAAATGAGAATGAAAACTGTTGGCAAAATCAGCTGAGAAACAAATGTGTAGGCATTCTTCTCCCACGTGACCAGGATTTGGGATTTATATTGTCAAGCAAACTCAAATACGAAATAAACAGTTTAGCATCATGACTGCTTATGGTACGTGTTCTCTAACTGTTAAGCATATCACATAGACACACACAAGTTGAATTTGAAGGATTTAAAATTTTTCCTATGTTTTTCCTCCTTTATACACATATCTTTGCAGTTCCAATTAAATTAAGAAAGCCATTTCCTAGACAATTGAAAAGGTAAAACATGACCTGGACAAAAGTTTCTGGGCAACTTTTCAGCCTTCAAGAAGGACTGAAGAGAGAAGTCTGTGAGGCCTCTTCACAAGCAGATGGAGAAGGAAAAAGGAAGTAACCGTGGTAACAACTACCCAGGTAGAAAAGGTGTTTCTGTAGGGCCTGAGCCCTCTTGTTCATTTAAAAGGAAGCCTAACCACAAAGGCAGTCAGCAAACCCTCTAACACACACACACACACACACACATTCACAAACAATAAACCTTAACCCAGAGAGACCAGCACTTTCAGTGACCCAAAACTCAATTACTCTCAATTCTAATCACCATTAGCTTCATTGAAAATGGTCAATGAGGGCTTAGGAAAAGACATGTCCTGGACACAACCTCTTATTTTTCCCCCTTCCTTTCATGAAAGAAGTCAGAAACTCTGGAGGTGGGCCCAGCAATCTATGGTTGTTTTGTTTTGTTTTATTAACAGACTGTAGGTAATTCTGAAGCTTGATCAAGTTGAAAAACCACCAGTTTAAAAAACCCTACCACCCACCCTGCTGATGGAAATTTTATACTTATGAGTTTGTGTTCCTGAAGTCTGGAGAAAAACTGGAGAGTCAAGAATAGCCTGTCTAAAGCTGAGGACTAAGAGCAGAGAAGTTAAATCAGAGGTTCTGGCTCTGATCTGCTGCAGGTCCAGCCCAGGGCACTGGGGAGCAACCTCTCCAGTTCCCAGCCCCAGGTGGCTGAGCCCTCTGGTGTGAAAAGGTGAATGGAAGGCAGCCATGTTCCCTCCCTCAGAGAGAAGTCCAGAATGGGGGACAAGGAGATGCTGACCCTCAGGTATAGAAGTGGAGGGAAGAGGAGTCAAAGGGGAAGAAGCTCGATGTTAGGTTCTCCAAAACAGACAGGGAGGAGCTCAAATGCCACTGGACAAAAGGCAGTTCGAGGGGGTGGCTTGTGTGCATGAGTGAGAGTACGAGTGTGAGTGTGGGGCATGCGTGAGGGGTGTGGGAGATGTGGATATGGTGGGTGTAAGAAGTGGGGAGATGCTAGGGGCATGTGCAGAGTGTGGAGGATAAGGAGGTGTGAAGACAGGAGAGCGGCTGATGTGAAAGGATGGGAAAGAGGCACAGATATCAGAGGGCTGTGAGAGGGTGCACAGGACACAAAGGGGTATGGGCTGAAGAGGTCTGAGGTGGTAAGGGGTCTGGGAGGAGGGAGAGAACTAAGGAGGGTTGAGGAGATCTGAGGGGCTTGTGGGACTGTGTGGCAGTAGAAAAGGGGGAGGGAAAGGGGAGGAAGGGATAGGAAGGACTGTGAATGAGTGAGAGGAGGTCTGTGAAAGGCTGAAGGAGTATGAAAGGGTGACAGGGTGTGAAGCATAAGGGGAAGTGGGAGAAGGTGAGTGGGGAAGGTGGAGTGGGTAAGGTGCACCCTGCTGCAACGTCTCCCAAGCTGTTATGAAAAGGCAAGGAATACAAATGAATAGTGATCAGCTAAGTATGTGCAACAGAATCAGGAGCCAGGAAAACCGGATTCCTGGTCCCTTGGTCCCCTACCAGCCTGCTTTCAAATAAATCAAAGAATGAGACCCCATCCCTCCAAACACTCTGAATACCTGCCATGCTGGTGCTCCCTGTGGGGATTGGCTTCTGCAAGTGACTGATTAACATTGGCACTTGGCTACACCCTGTTATCAAACTAAGGGACTCCGGGATATGTCAGGTGGGAATGTGGTTTCCACACCTCTCAGGTGTGGGCACTTTCCTGGACCCTGCACTCCCCCTCTAATGCCTTCACTGCTCTCTCCTCCTTTAATTCTGAATTCACAACATTTACAAAAAAGAGGATGGGGGCCCTTTCTCAAAATCTGGGATTTTTCCATGACAGTCCATAGGAACAGGTCTTAAATCTCCCTTCCTGGGTATAGTTTGGCTTGGCCCCTTCCAAATGCCCTGTGGAACCTAAGCCCTCGTCAGTATTCCCAAGAATCTCCATTGTCTTTGCTAAGAGTAGGTAATTAGGGCCTGATTTTGGATGCAGTAGGCATTGGAAATCAGAGCACAATTTATTTGATCAGAGATTGTGAACCAAAATGGAGGTAAGAAGGATTCTTTCTTTCTCTGTACCAAGAAAGCCTAGACTTGTGACCAACTAGGGAATGTCTGGTCTCTCAACTTCAACTCTAGCAAGGCCTGGCTGTTCAAATGCCCAAATTTGGGCTATTCCAACTCAAGTTTGGTAATTAATAGTTAAATTCACATACCTCCAAGCCATCTGTAAGTTTTCATGTGTAGAGTAGAATGGAATTTAATAGCAAGTAATTGCTGAGGATTTTTAAAACAATATAAGCTGTGTCTACATAAATTAGGGGGAAAGAATTACCTTCAAGGAGATAGAATGGGAGGAAGGTCTCGTGTCTCCAGCACCTGAAACCTACATTTACTTCTTCACCTTAATTTCAATGCATAATGAAATATAAAGTTTCACACATCCTGGCAGATGACATTTCATAATCAAGCCAGAAAGAAGATTATTAATGTAGACGTTAACATATACTACAGAGTCATCTAAAAGATTTTACAGTTTCAGTGTCAGGTAATGCAATCATTTTACCTTTAATGAATGTTAATTTCATATGCAAATGATTCTCAGCAGAGATTTTCTCAAATACTCAACTCATAAGAATAAATCCGTTATCTTAATTTTTCGAATGTAGTTATAAACTAAGATTTTTTATACCTTTGTTACTATTAAATTTTTTTGCTCTAAGGAAAATAACATTACTGTAAAAGCTTAATTATTTCTAAAAATAATAAAAGAAAATTCCTCCTTTCTTCTCCATTAAAGTTGTGATACTCGCTTGAATAAGAATAGTTTTGGCAATTATGCTATGTCTTTATTTGTATCAATTAATTACTATATGTCCTCTTGAGCACTGCTAGATAAAACCACCTACAGATTTCACAATATAAATATTTAATGGTATATCAGCTCTGGCCAGAAATATGCACAATTTCTAGATGTCTATCATAAATTAATCGAACTGATCATCTCTCATCTTCAATTTTATTCATTATAATTGAATAACTAAATGAATATGTGGACTAAATACTTGAATACTTGATACCTAGGATATATATATATATATATATGTGAACTATATTTTATCTAAGATGTTGATTTTTTCTAACTTGATGTGTTTTATTAAATATATGTCCCTTTCAAACTAAGCAAATTTGGAAATTTCTTGAGTTCCTAAACTGATTTTTACAACAACTAGCTTGAACCTAAGTTGCTTATATTCATCATCATGGATTATAAATTCTAGGTCCCAATTCACTTGTAAGCCTGAACGAATTTCATCTACCACAAGCACAGCCACAAGATAGCTAGAAACATATTGCTAAAGGCTAGAAACATTATTGCCTTGTTTTCTCCGTGTCACTGTAGAATATCTCAGAGAATAGAATTCTAAGGTGTGCATTTCTATATATCTTTAATTCCTAAATTCTCGAAAAGATTGGATGAGAAGGGGCAGAGAAAGAGAAGAAACTATCAAGAGTCATTTTATCTTAAAATGAAACAATTTAAAAAAAATAGTTAAGATGACTACAAGTTTAAGAAAATGAGCAGATACCTTCTGAGAACTGAAATATGATTTCTATGCATATCTAGTTGCCTGCATTTCTAAACCCAAAGCCAAACTACATAGACTACCATTCACATTTTCTGTCAAACTTACAGAACTGTTTTTGAAATGATTCATATCTGACACATTATTAATTAAATAATGAAGGTAAACTAACAAATCTAATCTGTTAATTAAGAAATTCTTGGGGGGTTATTAAAAAAAAGAGGTAGTCTCCTTAATTATTTTCTATATCATTTGTGTAGACTCTTCTTGCAAGCCTCTCCGTATTACAATTCTCTGCAAGATGCTTGTTCTTAAATTTACCTTTTCTCTTTTGCATTCTGGTGTTGTCGTTTATACCTTTCTGCTACTTTTGTGCATCACCAAAATTCTATGTGGAACACAGCTTTGTTCTGTTTTGGTTTTTTGTTAACAAACTTCCCCCTGCTCTGACCCATAGCCCACCAGAGAGAAGGTAATTTCTGCCCAGAGAACAAGAGAAGGGTCTTCCAAGGGAGAACTGGTGATCCACCACCTGCAGATCGTTAAAGGAAGCCTGACAGCAACCTGATCAATGTTTAGAGAAAGGACAGTGACTCTCAGACATTCAAATTTATATCCCCAGGTTGTGGTTTGAGTTGGTACTGTCCTGGTCAACTGCATCCTCCTGGAATGAAGAAAGTAAATACTCCTCTCTCCCAAAGGAATGACACTCCCTTAAGGAATACTGCAAATGTCCCTGTTTTTCTTAATTTGTCCTCCCTGGTCTCTGCAGTCCTATCTGCCCCCAGAAATTAAGCCCTCGAAATCAGTGAGGTTTTGCCATCTTGCTGGTAATGAAAGGAATGTGGAAAATTCTGAACCCAGCTAGAAACCACAGCCAAGGGAAATCCAATTTTTTTTCCTATATGAAAGTTCAGGGAAAGGCAGCCTAGGTCTCTAAATCATTTCTAACCTACAATGTGGAGGTTAAAAAGAAGGTTTAAACCAATTCTAGATTTTTACAAGATGTTTTCTCCTCCTGCTAAGGTATTTAATTTTATTGAGGGAAGTATTCAGAACCATAAAGCTCAGGAATCGGTCAAACTTCCCCAGTCCCACGGGGTTCCCAGAGTCCTGAGAGCCTCTTGACTCTCATGTCTCCTCCAGGAACAATAAATCCTCCAGGATCTTCGGGTTCATTTCCCAGAACTCCCCATTACTAAATGTCCTGAGCATTAGTCCCTCAGTTTTCTCCACTATTCCTCTCTCTTGCTTCATTCACTCCCCATCTTTGCGGAAAAGTCATTTGTAAGGGAACTACATTCTTGTGCCCATTTTATCAAACAAGAATCTGTTGCCTTCCCTAAACATAAACTTTCCTCCACTACCAGTTTTGTTTCCTGGTCATCTTATCGACTTTTCTGAAAGGGGGGTGGGGGGGACTAAAGAGAGATGTGTGTCCCACATCTAAATTGTCTTGTAGTTAACTAGTAACTAGCAATCATCCGACATTAATTTATACGGTTTGTACAAATACCTAAGCTATTTAAAAGGCTGCTCCGGGTCGTGTGTGGCAGGGAACATCTATCTGGTGAATAGGCAGTGTCACACGGTAGCATGCTCCCTTGTCAAGGCCGATTGTGTTTTAGGCAAACATTTGCGCAAACATAAAGGCAAAGGTCAAGGACTGTTCAGTCCCAGTATGCGCTAATTCACCTAGCGAACCAATGGGGCAAAAGTTGCATTTTATATGCTCGCCCCGCCAGACCCAGGCGCAGGAGTCGCGCCTGCTCAGGAACAGAATCGCCTCAGATCAACCCTCAGCTCCCTTGTCAATTTCTCTCCGGCTGCCTAGTCAATTTCTCTCGGGCCGCTCAGAAAAAAATGGCAAAGTCGCGTTTGCCAACATCTGGATCAGCTCTGCCCAATGTTTGGCGCACCACGTGTTTATTCCTCATTCCTGAGTAGGGGAGAACTAATAATAAATAAAATCTGGCTCACGGCAGACGTTTGCAGGTCGCTGTTTGGTGCTTAGATGAACGACCACTAGGCACGGGCGCCTAAACATCCATGCCATGAAATACACAGCAGACTAACAATAGTATGCACACCACTGAACCGAATCCCAGAGCCTCGGGTTAGTGAGAGCAAAGTGCCTATAACTACGCATTCGTAACACATGTCTGTGGAAATGTGTGCGCGCGTGCATGGAGCCGCCTTTCGAGCTTCTTTGGGGCCACTTTCCTGCAATTCAGAGAACACAGGGCATTGCTTTCCAGGGAAATATGCTTCCCACACTAATATGTCTACACTATCGCCCACAGATCAATCCTAGTTATTTTCCTAGCCCCTGAAAAAAATACAAATAATTTCGAGTGGACGTCAACTCGAGCAGCTCGGAAGTGAAATACTTTTAGGGTTAAACAAACGCGCGCGCGCTCCAACCCTAGGGTTTACTTTGCATCAATAATCATCTGGCGAGAACCAATGGCTGAGTTTTTCTAAACCGTCCATTTAAGGCAAGAGTTTTTTCCTCTGATAAACCTGAGGGTCGCAGCTGTGCGCGTCCACAAGCAAGTAGTTTACACGTGCAATACTCATTCCTGAGACTGGCGAGCCACTGGCTCAGCTGCGGAGCGGCGCGGCGCTGGCCCGGGGCTAGAGTCGTGACTTGTTGCCACTGTGGCTGGAGCGCGGCTCTCCAAACCTCAGCACTCAGGGCTCGCTGGCCTCTGGGACTCTGATGACAGGGCTAGGGAAGAAAGCACCTCCCTGTAAAACACTCGCAAAACCAGAGCAAAGTCGCAGGAGGCGGCCACCCCAGGAGGGAGCCTGGAGTTACTTTCTCTCCCCTAAAAACAACAGGAAAACTCAAAGTGCATTTTTACTGCGTTCCAAAACCAAAGAGAAAACAGGAGGAAAAAAAAAAGTAACTTACCCCGACCTGCCACAATACTACATTTTGAGCGTCCTTTAACACTGATTCTTCCTTTAGCGCTGCAGTCTTTTCTTTCCTCTTGCCAGAAAACAACTTGCAAACTAGCTGCGGTTTAAAAAACAACAACAAAAAAGAAACTAACAAAACAAAACAAAAACATCTAAAACTAAGTAAAACCGGGTTTTACCCTTCTCATATCTTGCCAGCTAGACTCTGACTGAAATACTTCTTCCTTCATTCTTTCTTTACCAAAATTCCAAAACACCACCTGGGCAGCTTCACAAGGCTTAAAGTTTGTGTAGTTTGTGTGAGCAAGTGTGCTGGTGTGCGTGTGAGTGTGTGTGTGTGTGTGTGCGTGCGCGTGCGCGCGCGTGTGCGAGTGTGGGAGTTAGTTGCTTTTAAAAAGACGTCGTTGTCATTCAGAGTAATAAAAGTGTGGCCCCCATCTTTGGGTGTGGGTTTTTACATGCACCTCTCATTTCAGTTAACTTTTTTAAAGCTGAGAAAAGCTGCTAGCTTACTTTCGGGAGACTTTGCTCGTTATTCATCTGTTTAGTCGCCTCAGAGGCACAAAAGCGGATCCGCGGCGTTATGAAAAATGGCCTGGGCGCGGAGAATGTCACAGTGGTCGGCGTATTATTTTAGCCGTCTTAAAAAAAAAAAAAAAAAAAAAAAAAAAAACTCAGGGAAAGTTTGCTTTTGATGAGTTCAATAAAAGAGAAGCTGCAACGGAAGAGATTTTCAGCTAAAATCATACAGCATGGGGCAGAGCTTAAAACAGCCAGATGGCCAAAGGTAGAGGGACCCTCTTGGTTTCAAAACCCAGATCTAGAATTCCGCCGGCTGAGCTTCTTAGTTTATTTAATCCCGCGTGTATCTTTATTTTTTTTTCAATTGATTTCCCCGCTCTTTTTTCCACCTCCCTTTTCGTCCCCCACCTCTCTCTCCACCCCAGAAGTTGCTGGTGAGACCCCGTCTTGGGATTTGCAGAAGTCATTTTTCAATTTCCCCTTTGATAAAAGAGTTAAAGTTTTGAACGCGCGGCACCGAGTAAAGCTAAGTGTGAAGGCGGTAGGCCCACTCATTGCGGGCCATCGTCAGGATCTTGGTTCAAATGCCACAGCCTTTGACGTCTCAGGGCAGCTAAGACTTTTGAATATAAGGGCTAACATGTTCATCCCATCCAGCCCCACTCCCCATCCCCACCGCCTGCCACCGCGGAAAATCGGAAGAGTTTGGCTCATCCCCAGCCCTTATAGATCCCTCCCTTACGATCCCAACGCATACGAGCATTGCATTCTAGGTAAATTTCTTAGGGGTGCCTTGTAACATTCTTAGGGGGCAGAGAGACACAGTTTGGGGTGGCAACAGAGGTTCCATCCGGATTTTGGTGTGGGAATTGTGAAATTAATATGCATCTTTTTTGAGCCCCATTCTTGGAGTCAGATGTTGGTTAAGCAGAAAAATAGGAGGTGGGGAGAAGAAGTAATAAACATTCACAGCACCTGAAGCTCTTCCTTTCCAGATAGGGGGAAGGGCCTGAAGCCACCCAGGATCTTATCCCTCATCATCATCAGCCCTGACAAGATTTAGTCATGTCAACAAGTTTGGCCACCACCTCCAGGAAGCCCTCCGGATGGACTTCACTCTAGCCTGACTGCTGCTCTACTGGCCTGGGAACTGGGTGTGGTGAAGGGGCGGGTTTGGTGATTTTGGACCCCAGGGACCCAGGTCTAAGCCTGGAAGATAGCCCTCCAATTGCAGGGGACTTGGGGGCATGGGTGGGAAAGAAGACAGGATCCTGGAGAGTAAAGATTAGCACTAGAGATATATCGACTTCCTGGAGCCTGCCGCGCCAAGAAAGGGAAGGCAATATCTGAACTGCCCCAGCCTTCCCAAAGGGGAGAGACAACCCAAGGAAGAACAGTGGGCCCTTTGGATGAGAGCTACTCCAAGTACTCGCTCTGACACTTCCTGGCTGAAGGACCCTGAACAAAGTCATTTAAACTACTCCAACTCTCTGTTTCCTCATCTCTAAAATGGGCACAAAAATAGAATGTTTCAAATGGTGTTTTTTGTTTGTCCGTTAGCTTTAAATAGGACTGTGAATGCAAAACGAGTATAGAAAGTGCACAATAAAGACTTATGTGTTGGTATTACTGCTGCTGTTGTTTTTTACTATAAGTGCTGACTTAGGTTTTGCTGTTGAGGGTACCTCAAAGCATAAGCTCCTCTTAGGTGGTTCTCTGGACCCATGCCCTCACTCTGTTGGCTCTGAATATCCAAAAGTGTACAGTCTGGGACCCTTGGAGCCTGACAGAGACCTGAATGATCCCAGGATGAGACCAACTCTCCCCGCCCGCATCAACCCAGCTCCATGGGGTGCCTGGTCACCCTACTCCTTTTCCAGGGCAAGCTGCAGAACCCCAGGTATCTGTAGGAAGACCTGGAATAGCCCCAACCCTCCTCCCTTAAAGGTGCATGGACCCTAGAAAAAAGTCTCCAAAGCTGAGTTGGAAAAGATCTTTTGGAAAAGATGAGGCGATGCTTCTCCACCTTTTGGAAGTGAAGGAAAAACAACCTGAAGAAGGAACCAGAGAAAGATGCCTGGGAGACTGAGAGCGTCAGCCCTGCACACTCCAAGTTTACACCTCGGTTTTCCCCACTCAAGTATTTTTATTTTTCGCAAAGAATGCCGGGATAAAACATCCTCCTTCTTCCCAGCTGACCTGCAAGGGGCGGGGGGTGGTGGGGGGATGGATGGCGGCACTTGAATGGAAGTCGCAGCCCTCCAATGCTCCCGGGACCCTGGAGGAAGGAGGCACAGCAGTGGATGCACCTCTGAATTATGCTATCAAAATCAAAGTCCCCATTTTGGGGGGCAAACATACTAAAAACCCACAAGATGTGGGGCTGGCCCGCATTAACCAGCATTAAGTGGCACATAAGCCCTTTGACTGCCGCTTGGAGTCCCCCACTTATTGTGATGTTTGAAGTGTGGAAAAGTTGTTCCTGGGCTCCACCGTGTCTGAGGAGCCAATGAAGACTAGACTTCCTGTCAATTTTTGTCTACCCTGGGTATCTCACTCCTCATACTCAAATTACTGCACTGCCTGGTATTCCAGGTGCAGTGGTGCAGGTCCTCGGCCACCTCAACAGTAAGGGTACCAACAGTCTGACTTTGGCCCGGGCTCTCAGACTCTTGCACCTGTGGGGGAAGCTGGACCCTGTGTGCAGTCCCCACCCTCTCTTTGTTGACACCCCGCTGCTGCTAAAGCTCCTTCCCACACAGGTGACAGCATTTCCAGGCGCTCGTCACCTTGAATATTTTCACACCTTTAAAAATGGAAATAGGAGAGAGAGGAATAACCTGACAAAAATTTGTGTCTTGGTCGTTTGTAAATGGGAGGATATCAATTTGGTTTAACCTGAAGATTTCTGCACTTTTAACTCAGAAATAAACTGCTGGTAGCCAATAGGGGGTGGGGTGGGTGGGTTTAAATAACTGTCCTAATAGACCCCTCACCTTCTGGGCTGAAGATTTCTTATGATTAATAAATGGGTTTTGCTTTGCACTTTACAATTATAATAAAACTATTGGGGACTCTTCCCACTTAAATAGGTGACCAGCTCGGACATGATGAATGATGGTCCGTCCCAAAACATCCATTTTTGCCTCAGCTTTTATGACACCCCATTCTAACAACTCAGCAGGCCTGTTTGCTTCACAAATCCCACCTCCTCCCCCAATACAACATCTCTCTTACTCTCTCCGTCTTAATTCTCACTTGTTCTTGGCTTTCTGGGTTGGTTCTGGCTTTCTGGGCAAGTATCAACCAAAAGGAACTTGGGCACAGAGTGGATGGCACACCCGCCTGAGGTGGAGCTTTCGCATTAATTGTCCCAATAAATTGAGATATAGTGTGCATAATGCAAATGGAGCAATATGGTTATAGTCCACGTGTATGACTTAATTAAGCTATTTGCAGCTTGATGCTGCAAGTCAACGGGTGTGCAAGTGGATTAACAATTGCCCGCTCCCTTATCCTCAGGATGGCGCATAATTACTTTACTAGCGGTACATATCAATTTTTGATGATTGCGGAAGCCATGCTCGCTTCACCAAGAAGCCGCTTAATAACTCTCCGTTGTGTATTAAAAAAGTAGTGTTTGGAAATATTTCGAAGTCGCTCCCAACATTTTTATAGGTTCTGATTGTGGCCTTTAATGGGCCGCCGTTTTATTCCTGATACATATTTTACAAAGGGGCAAAGGCTAAACTACAAGTCGGTGCTCCGAGAGGGAATTGGGAGTCCGCTTCCTGCTTTCCACAGCGAACGCCTCGCGCGCGTTTGCTGGCAGCCGAGTTGGCTGAAGAGGACGTAATGGATCTGAATAAAGGCAAAGGCTTGCAGCTGGACAGTCACTTCTTCTTCTTCTTCTTTTTTTTTTTTTTAATTTATTTATTTGACAGAGAGAGAGACAGTGAGAGAGGGAACACAAGCAGGGAGAGCAGGAGAGGCAGAAGCAGGCTTCCCACGGAGCAGGGAGCCCGATGCGGGGCTCGATCCCAGGACCCTGGGACCATGACCTGAGCCCAAGGCAGACGCTTAAGGACTGAGCCACCCAGGTGCCCCTGGGCAGCCACTTCTAAAACTGTCTCTCTCTGGTTCCTCTCTCTCTCTCTCTCTCTCACACACACACACACACACCTTTGTCTACTTTAAGATAATCATGGGAGAATGTGACCTCTACCTCATTCCAGCACCCCCTTCTCACCTCCACAAACAACACTATGTCCCAAAGGATGCATGCCCCTCACGGGCAAGGCTAAAGGAAGTAAGGCGTCTGGTGGCGCTGCGGGGTAGTGTGTACTAACACGAGTTGATAAAATTTGCAAGACAGTTAATAAAATTACCCAACCTGATGACAGAGAAAGACATTGACATTCTGACTTCCTGGGCTCCTTGCCCTTTGTTTAGAGTAAGATGGCGCCAAACCCCAGCTCACTTCCACCCATGGCTGGGGATGGGTGGTGATCATGTGCATTTGTTCCATGTGATTTACTATTTGAATCTTAAGTCAAGGCTGGTCGTTTGACCTCTCTGGATTGAATTAAATTCATCACCTATAATTTTATTAAAAAACCCTGTGGCCATCAATCATAATGAGAGCATGGGGAGTCAACATTTTCCAGGGAAATGTGTCAACTTCATGGACACATGGCACTTACGCCATCCCCTTTCCTGTCCTGAGCTGAGCAGGCACACACCTGCAGTTCCCTCTGAACATAAAGGGTCAATGAAGCATCCAATGGGTGGTGGTATTTGGGAGGAGTTCTTTGCATGTCTAGGACCAAAGCTGGGTGAGATGGTGCCCATCCCCTGATTTAAACCAAGTTCTAAATGAGGCCCCTTCCTCTGGACTCAAGAGCTGGTTTAGAAACTGTGCATCCATCCTCAATTTAAAGGAAATTTCATAAAATTCCAAAAGATGAAACCAAGATCAGAGCTGCTTTCCCTCATTCCTGATACTGCTGCTGTAAACCACTTTGAAATTACAGCATATCTCAGCCTCACTTCCATCTGAGTTTCCATGTTATTGCTTGCTAGTGAAATAAATGTAACAACAGTCTCATTAAAAAATTTCACTGTAAAAATTTCTAGTGGCCTTTTAGATCCAAGTCAACATTAATTCTTAAAACTAAGGTTGCAGAGTCCCTATTTTGAAGGTTTCCTGGTCGAAGTTGATTTGTTCTTGTACCTGAAGCAGGTGATGTTTCTGCAGAGACATCTGAATGACAGCAGGAGTGAAGGACAAATCTAATAAAGCCTAATAAAGCGTGAGCGTCAAAATGTCATTAAACTTACAAAAATGAGACTCAAAATCACCAAAAAGGTAAATGTCTTCATTAGTCTGATCTCTGAAGACTGTCGAACATTTCATTAATTTATAATTTATGATTGTTTGACAAATATTGAAAAGTATGTAAATATGAGCGGGATAATGTCTTTTCTGCGGGAGATGAGGAAATGACCCAAACTGTACATGCCTGCAAGATTACACACAGGACCCAGCTCTCTGTTATCAAACTGTGCCGCCCCTTTAGCCAACATATTGTGCAAGTGGCAAGTGAAATAGTGCAGATAAACCAATGGTTTAAAACGTAATAAAGACAACAGCCATTTGCATTTTTTACATTTTATTACAAAGGTAATTTACTATGACACATTTCTGAATGTAATTTATGAAAACATGTTAAAGCAATTACATCGTGTATACAGCCCTCAGAGCTACAAAATTCAGATAAATAATAATATTATAGATCTTTAGAGACTCACTATTGAAAACATATCATAAAGGGAACCTTTTATTTCAAAATGGGTTGTACAGAAGAAAATAATGGCATTAAATTTTAAAATTAAGAATAAAATCTTGAAGAACAATAGAAGGTAAATGAATAATATGCTTTGCTGGAGTTACAAAATTAAATCTTCATGGTAACAATTTGCTTATTTCACAGGGCTTATTATCAACATTTTTTTTCCTTCCTAGAGTCAATGTTAGGTGCAAAGTATTAAAGGCTCCTTAAGAGGGAGATACAGAGGAGTGCATGTTTCCTCTTTCAAACTTCTGAGCTCATTCCTTCTCTCCATTTCTCTTTCCCAAAGCACAGAACTGTACCAGCTTTAAAAAGTGACAGAAATCCATTCCCCGAAGGTCAGTATGTCTGAACTGATCCTTCAAGATTTTCTACACCAGCCTGTCATAAGCTATCAAAACAGGAGAAGATTCGTTTGGGGGAAAGGAAAGAAAAGTTTACAAAATAGAGCATGAAATTAAAATGAGGGACATTTCATTTCTCTCCCCACTCCCTAGACATTAATTTATTTTGTAATAACTCTCTATTTTAAAATTGGGAATGCATGATTAGATACTTTAGATTCAGCCTCCAACTATTTTTACCATTTTTTCTTTCGTGGGGCAGAGGAATCTGTCTTCCTTTTGTATGCGCAGGTACAACACTTTGTAAATGTTTAACTTTAAAAGCAAACTGTAAAGTAAATCTGAAATGGGCTCTTTTCCTGCCTATGGGGGGCATGCTCTGGGTTTATTCCACAACTTTGAGACTATCTCAAGGTCCACTATAGGTTTCCTGAAAGATCCCTTAGGAATGTTACCTCCTATGACAGACTTACAGTCATAACTCCCCTACCAGCCATATTAAAATCTCTCCAACCTAAAGAAAAAGGCTCTTGACACCACTTAAATCCGAATTTGTGGGTCACCAGGTGCATGTAATAATCGTTTCCTGATCTTCTCTTTCACTTGGGGGTCCTACTAGCCCACTGTAACTGGCCTCCAAAGCTTCCCCTCCTCCCCAGTTCAAACACCCAACACCTCCAAATGGATGCAGAGGGGCTGCGGCCCTTGAAGAGTGCCTATAGAGTCCCACCCAGCTATTAAAGGTGGGGCCATTGCCTAACGTGGTCTCAGTCGCCTCGAGAGCAGTGGGCAGGTGAGTCCCCGCCTACGAACTTCTTCTCTATCCTGCCTCCTGCTAGATATTTGGCATTAGAACTGACCACACCGCTAACGTTTCTACCACCTTCAGGTGAAGCTAGCGCTGCCGCTGTCCCACCAAAGATCCCTCAGGTCCGCATTGCTGGCGGACAAATCCTCAGCCCAGCGGGCCCAAACTTCGGGACCGACCCCTGACTGCTGCACTATCATTTTAGCGGCGTGGTTCGCCCTTCTACCCTGCTTTAGAACCGATTCTTACTTTAACACTGGGATTCGCCACCCCTCCCACCCCCAACATCGATCCCTATCCCAGCCAAGGCTGGTGCCTAAGTCTGATTGCCCTTGGCCCTAGCCGGGTCTCTGCGACTCTCCCTTGCCTCCAGAGCTGGACTGGGCCAAGGAAGTGGGCTGTGGGTTACTTTTAACCAGGGTTAAGTCAGTCCTCCGCTCCAGCCTTTGTCTCTCTTGGAATGTTTAGGGGCTGCATATGCTTTTGTGTTGCAAACAGCAATTGGGGTCCCCAGGAGTCCCTGACCCCATGCCTTGGCAGGAGCACGGTTTCCCTGGACAACTGTGGCTGGGCCTGCTCCCGGCGGTAGTCTTGCGCAGGCACGCTGCCATGCACACCAGCGCGAGCGCAGACTTGCGGCGCCCCGCACACATACAAAGAAAAGTTCGTTTAAGTAAGTAAGTAAGTAAGTAAGTAAGCAAGCAAGCAAAGGAAGGAAGGAAGGAAATAAATAAATAAATAAATAAATGCATTGATGGGGAACTACCTAAATGGGCGGACTAGATAAAGAGAGATACATAATGAGGGAGATCAATAAAGAGGGAAGGAAAGAAAAAATATACCTGCTGATGTGTCAACTTCAGTGGGCAAATAATCTCCTAGTAACAAATGAAACAATGAAAGGGCTGCATTTTTTTCTATTACTCTCTCCATATATGACCCCTGTTTATATCTGAATGGCCATGTTTTGATGACTTAGAGATATGCAAAAACAAACTTTCCCGCGGTGTTTTTTTCCCCCTTCTCCTCTGCTTGTCAAGCTCTTCTTTCCAAATAGTCAGATGATTTTAAAAAGAAGGCAAAGGAGAAGAAGAAAAAACCTCACCACCATCACCACCCAAGAAATGATAAATAGCGTCGCATAGCTAATCGCTGGAGGGCGCGTTTACCAATTCATAATCATTTATTCTTGGTGATGTATGGCACTTACACTTAAATCTGAAAAGCTTCTATTTGAAGGTGTAAATAGCTTTTTTTTCTTTCTTTCCTGCAGTAAACCTTCCTGCATTAGCAGTGATTGATCTCATGTACAATTCGTCCCAGAGTGCTATTTTACAGGGGGAACACTAGCTTTTGGAGATTAACTGGGGAGTCTGTTACATATTAATGAAGCCGGGAGATATACTAACGTTTTGGTAATTTAGTTATTTGTGTCTATAGCTATCGTCGTTATTTTCTTTTAGACCCCTGCGGTTGTTATCCATCGAATTAAAAAGTGGTCCTTAGAATAATTTTTTTTTTTCCACTGGCAACTAAACGCCATTTAATGTGAAAAACAAATGTTGACTTCTCTCTTGAAGGAAGTGTTTCTTGGCAAGACATCAAAGTGTTTTAAACTGTATTAGTGGGTTATGTTAGTTTTCTTACCCGGAGCCTACACTAAAGTAATGACTAATGGGGGAAAAAAAGAAAAGAAAAATATCTCAGCCTGCCTCTAAGAAAAATTATTTAATCTAGGAGAAGGGGATAAAGTTAAAACTAGGATAAAAGTGTTTTTGGCAAGAGGTTCCCCAAAACATTTGGAAATCCAAACTTAAGTTTGCGAGTAGGGTTGAGGGAGAAGCAGAGGTTGCTCATTGATCTGCAACTTGATAATTAATATCCCACCAAATAAGACATCAGCATCATTAATGCCTGTGTTCATGGAGAAAGGCTTTGAGTGAATTGCAATCCTAAATAAAATCCACATTCCACAAAGAAGTTGCTTGATGGCCCTGAATAAAATGGCATTGATTCTGTTTTCTTGTAGGATTTTTATGGGGAGAGAGTGTATCTAAAGTGGGGAGAGAATGTATCTAAAATGCTCTGGCTTCCCACAGAAGACCTGGGGGAGTGTCTCTGGGCAGGTAGCCTCTCCACATACCTCCCAATTCCCCAGTTCTGTGGAGGATTCAGGACCACTGTTGATTGCAGGAGTAGGATGAGAGGAGAGAAGCTGTTCTGAAAGGCTGGCTTAGAGTGCTGTGAGCACCTACATCTGCCTTGTGTAATAAAAGGTGGATAACCCATTTCCACTTCCAAGGAGTCCGGGAACTGCCTGCTGAGTTGAGGAGAGGCCAGGAAGTGGCAAAACATCCTCTAGGGACACATCTGCTCCTGGGTCTTGACCATATGAATCTGAGCTGCAAAGCCCTTCTGATCCCTGCGCTAGGCCGGATCCTTCTCCTGTCCCCCAAAATAGAGTCCTCTCTACATTCCCCTCCCACAGCCAGTTACCACCCTCGTCCCAGAAGCCGGGATATGGAGCTCTAGACTGTGGGGGTCTTCGAGGCAGTGTTTGCTGTGAGGCCAACTTCAAGAAGCAACAAACTTTCCAGGGCCTCAAAACAGTGAAGCGGATGGCGCCAGTTGGCCGAGGCGCGCCCTTTTTGTTTTGGGGGGCGATTTATGTTCTTTATAAAAATGTGGTTGGGAAAAAATAGAAAGAGCCTTGAAAACGTTGTTACAATGAAAAAGGGACAAATTAGAAGACATTTTCCGTGATCAAAGGCGGCAGGGAGAGCGCGCATGGGCATTCACAAAGCTTGACTTATTCACTCCCCTCCTTTGCAAGCCGGGGCAACAAGCGTGTCCCCCATTGACAAGGCGCCCTATTCAGACTGCAGGTGCGAAGTGGGCCGGCGCGCCCGGCCACATTATGTCAAGGTTGTTGGAGATTAGTGTTCGGCCTTAATAACTAAAGCGCTTGATTTACATTGGAAAAAAGTCCCCTCAGCCGTGAAAACAAAATCGTTGAACGCGTGATCCTTGCGAGGGCGGCTGATATCCTAATACTCGCATTGTCCTAGGCTGGGCCCAGGCGAGCCCGGCCTCCTCAGAAAGGGCACGGCCTGGGTTGCTTGCTGGTCGTGGACCAGGTCCCCAGATTTGGGGGCGGGGAGGGGGGGAGAGTGATGGGTGGAGTTTTACAGGAGCCCAAGGAAGACAGAGTGGGGGATTCCCCTAGAGTTCGGATCTGGGCTCTCAGCTTTGGCAAAGCCCGGGATAAGAGAATCATCGGGGCTCCAGGGCCTGCGAACAGGCCCAATGGTATTGTCTCAAGGTCGCAGGCCCTCCAGCATTACTTTGGGGGAGACCTGGGGGACTTGTGTTGAAGTGTCATGGGCAAGAACAATTTTACTCACAGATGATCATGGGGGGTGACGGGAGAGCTGGAGGAACTTACAAAGGACCACTGGCACCCTTCAAGAAGAGCATTGCTTTCAAGCTAAATCTCTTCCTCCAAGAAAAGCCCATTTCAGAGAAGTGCAGAACAACTTGCAGCCCTTGCCTCTCTATCTGTTGTGTTTTCCCAGGATTGAGGGAGGTGCCTACCTTGGCCTTGGTCCTGCTTCTCTTTGTGCAGGCATTTCAAAACAGATTCAATTCTGTCATACACTATCTGTGCCTCCCATACATCCTCCTCCCCCACTCATGAGAAGGGATCCAGAGAACAAGACAGACATCTGTGGTTGGAACCTAAGAACAGGCATTTCAATATGCATATGTATCTATTCTAACTGCAATATTTTTTTGTGGAAGTCAAGCTACTTAAAGCAATTTCCATAAGATCTGTCTTAGAAGAGAAGGTTTGGTGGGGACAAGGTGAGAAAGCTGTTAACTATTGTCTGGCCCTGAAAAGGTCGTAAGTCAGTGCCTTGGTAGCTGACCTGTCAGGGGAAGGTATAAAGGCTTTATTCATGCAGTCGCTCCAATGTTCTCAGCTCTCACAAAAGTGTTTTTATGATTCAATTTTCTTACCTCTTTTCTTAATTAAAAAGCTGAACCATTAGAATAGCACCTGCATCGTGTCCTGACGGTGCCTGCATACTAATTCCAGAGTCTTTACAACCAGTAATTATAACATAAAATCAGAGATTGAATAAAACAGAAGGATTTTGCTCCCAAAGCCCTGCTAATCCCCTTTTAAAAGGGTCTGGTGAAATAATTCAGAACAGTATCCGGAAGTTGGATTACCGCTCCTTTTTTAACTTTTTACAATGAAATGATATTTCACAGTTAAAGGAAGCTCTATTTTTCTACAACAGTTTTTTTTTTTTAATTGGCAGGTTTTTTGAATGATAGAAAGCATTTGACTATGGATTCCTTGCTTACTAAATGCACTGGCAGAAAATGTAAGGGAAATTTTTATAACATGTTTGAAACACTTAAATTTTCTCAGGTGAAAGTTGCTGCAGTGTGACTGAGAATTGTTTATGTGCATGAGGCATTAGGCAACCTTCTTCATTTCTCTCAGAGGAAATAAATAAGCAAACCTTTCAGGGGCAGATGACTATTATTCATGACTTAGAAATATGCACATTTCAGGCAAAACACTTTTCACTAATATGCGGGGTGCATCTTTTTAACACTTACTGAATACATTGATGGGTGCAAAAGCTAGAGACCTCCATTAAACCCTGAGCAAAACCTTGCAGAGGCTGAAGCCAAGGAGCTTGAGCTGTCTGCATTTTCTCTTCAGTTCTGGCAAGGAACATTATCTTCATCTGGCTAATTCGATGTTACATGGGCCAGCCATCAGCCACAAACAAGAAAAAACTGGGTCATCCTTCTGATACTTTGCATAAATCATCTGATAATATTGCTGGGGAGGGTTACCCTTTCTTTTTGCCATTATTCTACAACTGCATGGTACAGCCAAAACCACAGAAATTTACCCAATTTTGGTTTCTTCCCTCTGCAAACATTCATTATGAGGTTCAGAACCATGTACAGCCCTGCCTGACTTGTTTTGAATTGATCAATATTCTTGCCCTACATGTTGGCTCATATAGAGTCTCACTGGATCTAAAGAAGCCAAAAAAGCAAGACAAGTTTCAAATCCATCTCCCTGGTCATATTTACATTTGATTAACTTGCATCCTGAGTTAATTTTTTTTCTTTCTCTTTTTTTCTATGCAGCTGTTTTGGATGTTTGCAAGGCTACTGGAAGATTCAGAGGCAAACCCCAAGACCTCTCCTAATTGTCTAATGAGTTTCTTTTTTTCTGAATGGTTTTGGGATCTGAACTTTATCAAGTTCCCAGAAAACTCTCAAACATTTTCCTCATTGAAGATATTTGGGCAAAAAAGCAGTGCTGTCTTGATGCCCAGACAAGAAGTTCGTGACAAGCGGAACATGTTATTATGGTCACCTGATGACCAAGACGTTATTAATTTTCCCAGAATGAAAATTCAGTACAAGAAAACTATGATAATAAAAAAAGGTTCTGGGGCACTGGGTGACTCAGTAAGTAGAGCATGCAACTCTTGATCTTGGGGATGTGAGTTTGAGTCCCACCTTGGGTGTAGAGATTACTTAAAAGTAAAAATCTTAAAAACAAACAAACAAACAAAAAACTTCTGACACCTTCCTGGGAAAAATGTGCTTTTGTGTGACTTTTGTCCAAACGTTCAGTCCTGGGTCACCCTCACCCCCCCAACTCACATATTCCCTACCTTCACACCCAGGTCTTAAAAAATCCAACACCTACCTCACGATAGCTGCAGAGACTTATGACAAAAATAAATGAACCTCTGGGCAGGACAGGCCATACTGCAGTTTACTGCAGTGCCAGTGTCTTAACAAGTCATGGGGGCGACATTAAGACGATTGCGTTTCTCCAGCTTGGACCCACACTGAAATAAACTCATGAGAGTTTATTCTTCTAATTTTTCTTGGGCCTTTTAGAAATAAATCACGTCTCTATCTTGGTGCCCCACCGCACCGGGCTCTGGAACACTCTGAGAACTTTAAGTCATGTGGTTTCAAACACTCATCTAGGGACGCCTGGGTGGCTCAGTCGGTTAAGCATCTGCCTTCGGCTCAGGTCATGATCCCAGGGTCCTGGGATCGAGCCCCACATTGGGCTCCCTGCTCCGCGGGGAAGCCTGCTTCTCCCTCTCCTACTCCCCCTGCTTGTGTTCCCTCTCTCGCTATGTCTCTCTCTGTCAAATAAATAAATAAAATCTGGGCGCCTGGGTGGCTCAGTCGGTTAAGCGTCTGCCTTCGGCTCGGGTCATGATCCCAGGGTCCTGGGATCGAGTCCCGCATTGGGCTCCCTGCTCCGTGGGGAGCCTGCTTCTCCCTCTGCCTCTGTCTCTCTGTCTCTCATGAATAAATAAATAAATAAAATCTTAAAAAAAAAACACTCATCTAGCCTCGTAGCCTCAGGTACGCCCTGCTATGGAGCTTGAAGCCCCAGGCGGTACCACATTTTCTAGTAAGGTCTGGAGATCTAATTCTGGGAGGAACTATGGGATGTGTCTGAAAGATGAGGTTGGAGTCATATAAGTCATACTCACATTAACAGCAAGCGCTGAACAACATGTGAATGTTAAATGTTTCAAGGATTACCTTATTTAATACTCGAAAGAAGTTTGTGAAGGAGATTATTTTAAATTCTATTTTACCAGATGAGGAAACTGAAGCACAAGGAGGTTTCATCCTTTATCCAGGGGCAGAGGGCTATAGGTGGACAAGCCTGAGAGACTGGCTCCTAGCCAGTCTTCCCACCACGCTGTTAGTTTTTACCTGGTGCTTGACTCGGACGACAGAGGAGGAAACGCTCGGTGGAAATCATTAGCAGGCTAAGATACCCGCAAACTGTCCTCGGTGCTGCCACTCCGCGGTGGGAGGCGGGTAACCCCCAGAGGACACGTGAGTTTTTCTCTAGGGTGAGGCTAGCCAAGGGCCCTTGGGGACCAGTGAATTCAACCCTCCGCCAAAGGTTACACCATTCAACATTCTGCCAATAAATAATGGCGTCTGGAACGAAGCCTGAGCTCTCCTAGCGTCAGGGGCGCTGAAATGTCCCAGAGCACGACTAGCACTGGATGCCAAGGCAGCCATCCCTCCCACACTCTCTTCTCCCTCCACTCCCCGGAGTGGTTCGAGCCGAAATTCCCTGGCGCCCTCGCGGCACAACGCTATCCTGAGACAGATGCGGAGGGCGGGTGAAATCCTGGGTTGGGGCTCTCTCTTTGCACGGACGAAGCGCAGCGGTGAGCTGGGGGTTCCTTCCCAATCTCCACCTGCTCCCCAGCACAGTGCCTGTCGGTGAAAGGGCTTTAATGAGTGCTCTCTCAAGGAGGCCGGGTAGGAGGGGGACTGAAGCAGCAGTAGAGGCCCCTCTAACTTGTCCCTGAGCCGCAGGAGGGGGACCTTTCCTCGAGAGGGACGGGAGGGGGCGCAAATCCCAGTACTAATATCCTATGGCCCTCCTCCCTCGCGGTTCCCAGCGATTCGGACGGGTCTTGGCAGCCCCTGGGGCCTTCTCCTTGTGGCCGCTCTTTTCACACTCACGCGTCGCCCTCTCGCCTTTGCGTGCTGGGGTCCTTCCCCCAACTTTCTCAGGACTGCAGCCTTTGCCCCAAGAGCTGCTTCTCCAAGCTGTTCTCTAAGGCTGCCTAGCACTCCAACCGCAACAGCTGTGACCCTCCCACTTAGTGCAGCCCCAACCTTAGCCGGACCCACGGGGACTAGTTGAAAGAGGCCAGGCAGCGCGTTTGTGGACGAGGCGCCTGCGCAGTAGGGGGTGGGGTGGGGTGGGGCGAGGCGTCGCCCGAGCCCTGGAAGCTCCGTGAGCTGAGTGGAGGTGGTAGGAAGGCTCTGACGTTTCAAGAGGTTCGGATACATCTGAAATAATTTCTCTAGTGGCAGGACCAAGGAGGGCTTCCGCACCCAACGCTAAAACCCACTGATGATCCCAGTAAGGCCCCAGGAAGAGTCACTGTGGGTTGTGGCCAGTCTAACGGCTTGAGGTCTGAGCATCCGCTACTCTGGGAGGGAGTGGGATCCAGCTAGGAAGACTCCTGCGGGCAACTGTGCCCGAGGTACCCATCAGGACTTAAGCAGGGTTTGACGCCAGCTCACCCTTTTTTCTTTGCCTGTGTTTATGCCCGACAACTACTAGGCTTTTGTCTGGGAAGTCAAAGGTGGTTTGTGAGAGGATGCGCCCTGTCCGAGCAGTGGGAAGGCTACCTTTCCAGGAAGACATTGAGACACGGGTTAATTTTCCCCCTTCTGTAATGTAAATTGGTTCATGAATGTCAATGTTACTGAGGTGAATGAAATTGGGGACGAGGGAGGCCTCCTTCACAATGGTCTCTTTAGTGGGTCCCTCGGTTTTGCTGCCCGGAAGGAACAACCAGGCTTCAGAGGTGTTTCTGTAAACCCTGAGGGAAGGCAGGGAAAAGGACTGGAGGCTTCAGGAGGGTCCCAGATCTTTCCCTAGATGATGAAGCAATAACAGGACACTCGAATTCAAAAGAGGAAGGGAAACATCACAACATTTATTACCAAAGAAAACAGCAAAATGCAGCTCCTTGTACACAATGCTCTTCGGAGGGAAAAAGAATCACAGATTTTAGTTCATTTTTACATATTTACAGCAAGATTAAAGCCACAGCTTTCAACTATGTTTTCCACTGAACAATCACTTTCAATCAAATACAAAACAACTTTTTTTTTTTTCTTTCAGGTTAGTTCATAATTTAAGGATCTAAGGGGAGAGCTGATAAATCACAAACAGTGTGGGTGGAGATGTACCAAATAGTCTAAGCTTTGTGTGTATGTGTGTGTGTGTGTGAATTTATGATTACAAAACATTTGCCTGTCTGTATAATTCACATTCATTGCAATCATTACATTTTCCCATAAATTAGCGATATAAACAAACATATGGGGACCTCCAGTAAACAAATAAAAATCAATATAAGAGACAACATTTTGCAGCAACTATAATAACAGCATGGATTACAGCTTGGGGAAACTTCTTTACAAATCATTTATTCAGCACACACAGAGTGGGGAGGCCGGTACATCCTTGTTTATTTAAACCACCTTTAAAACCACATCGGGAGATTTGGCAAAAGCCGGAAAGGGTGAAATTTTCTTTCCAGGGCACAATATTAAATGAAGAACTGCATATGTGGATGGGAGGGGTGGGTATTTGCATGCACTTTGGGGACACTATCTTGTAAACTGAACTTTCTGAACTCCAATTGCCAAGATTCTGGGAAATTATAAAAATGTCTCTCCCTCAAGCCCCTCTACTTTGTATTAATGGCAGAAAGGGCTTGCTGATTGCTTGCTGCTAGTGGGAAGAAACACACAATGGGTCTATTTTTAAGAGGATTGTCTTTGAAGGAGCAGGAAATATTACCAATTGCAAGGCTGCAGCCTTAGGTTCCAAGGATCCTTGGCAAGAATATTGGGAGTTTAAGGAGTCCCCAAAGGAGGCTCATCCAAGTTCCCCGATTGGGACTGATGAGTGCAGGCCAGTGCCGAGAGAAGCAGACACACAGTTGTGCGCTTGGGGTATGTACCCTCTGCCTACACCTTCTCTGCATTCTTTCCCCTATGTCCCAGAGCCAGTGTAAAGGGCCCCTCAACATCTGTGCACCTTCATAGACCTTGGACCTGATGTCTCTGTGTCGCTTTTGTTTTTTCCTTAGTAGGACTTAGTCCTAAAGTTATCAGTTGGTGTAGTGTGCATGTATTTTTTTTAAAAAAAGAAGTTTGATTTTTATCTCTTTAGAAACGGTTTGAAACTAACCGGGCAGAGGGAGTTTGACAGAGAGGAGAACAAATCGCTGACAAAGAACCTTTTACGTTTCATCAGCGTTGTTAGGACGACAAGCAGGAATGTCTCAGATAATAACTCCCACTTCAAAGATTTCTCAGCTCAATAGAAAGCGGACCATCCTTTTTATTCAACCACAAGGACTGGCACTAAAGAAGACTCTACTGTTTGATTTTTTTTTCACCGTGTTTATTTTTCCCCTATTCACTGGGGTACTTGGATAAAATAAACAACAAGACAATTAAGGGAACATGGACTTCTAACTTTCCTGCCATCTTCCCTATCCCCTTGGCCTTGGGCTCTTGAGTTCATGCCCAGGGCCAGAGTAGGCCTGAGGGGTATCCTATGCCCCAGGCTAGGGAGAAACAAGTGTGTGTGGAGGGGGGGGGGAGCTGCAAGAGACTTCTGGGATGGAGGGGCAGAATGGGCTGTTCTGGGGGCTGGAGTGGAAATGTCCTAAAGGCACAGTCTGAACTCCGCAGATTCATCCAGGGTGCCCCCTCCACAAGTCCCTTTCAAATTCAGGCCTCCACCCTGCTCAAGTTGCAGAGAGGCGCTTTGCACAAAATTGAGCTGGGGATGCTCATTTGTTAAGCTTCTGAGATTGCCCTAAAGTTATTTACTCTTGACCCTGGAGCTTCTTTGGGGCGCAGTCAAGATGTACGGAGTCCGGCTCCTCCCTTTCCTGAATGCGTCCCTGGCACCAAATCGACCCCTCCCCACAGGAGTGTGGGGTGAACCCCTAAACGGGGGCGAGGCTGGTCCCAAAGAGGAAGTATATACTGGAGAACGCAGTGACAGTATTAAATGGCGTGAAAGCAAAGGTCAGCGCAAATGTATCTTAATAGAGTGTCTGCAGTGAAGTGTGCCGCCTTTGAAGCGGCCGCTCCCCGCGCGCATTTCCATGGCGAGCCTAACGCGGCATGCTGATGCACCGTCAAACTCACACTTTCAACCCCAAAACCCGACTCTTTGAACAACCCGAGCTTGATTAGACCTTTCTCCTTTTCTTTCCCCTCTTACAAACCATTTCCTCGCCTTTAGAAACTCGCCATCAAACCCAAATGCGCCCTCTGATCACCGCAGAAAGCAGAAACAAAGGGGGCTGAGCGGCGATTCAAGCGGCCCTTTTCTTCCCTCACATTATTATCCATTTTTATTATGATCGGGAACAAGTGCCCATTCGCGTGGGTTTTGTTTACCGGAAATTAAATGAAAATGATTTAGTCCGCGTCAAACAAAAATATATACTTGTATACACAAGAAAAAAGGCCTGTTAGACGTAAATATTATGTCCTTAATGAAAAGCCTGGACGGGCTCCAGGCTCGGCCTTTCAGGATTTCAGTGCAACTTGCCCATTGCCATAGAAATCCTAACTTACCATGAAGATGCACCGTGGCGAAGAAACATTGCTTTGTGCGCGGACCCTTTGATGTCGCAGGCGCTAGATGCGGGCGCTCAGCTGCGTTGGGCGAGATTACCTTGCGAGCAACGCGGTGGACATCTGTAACAAGCAAATGAAAAATTAAAGGCTATTAGTGGCCGACCAAGCATTTTTATTTTATTTCACTATTTTGGATAGGAGTGGAAGGCAAACCGGGGCCTAGAAATAGAAGAGAAAGAAATGAGTCCTATTTGGAGATGGGAGAATTTTTAAACGTCAGAAGAAGCAAGTTCTTCAAATGCCCTCTGCACCTTGGTGGTGGGGCGGGTGTTTCCCGATGGGAACGAGTTGTTTGCTGCAGACAGCCGGCCCTTGGCCTGGCGGCCTCTGGACTCTATTGTATGGGTGAGGGGGGTGGGGGAGGGGATTGCAGTACCACTTTCACAAGAATGGATTCGCTAAGGATATATTTTGGAAGATTCTGGTTTTTATTAGGGGTAATGAAAACAATACCACTACAGTTAGGACGTCATTTAATTGATGAAAGTGGGGCTGCCGGGCAGGAGTGAGAATTGTCTAATAGTGTCTGAAGAGAAGAGCGTAGAAGAAAACCCAGTGGAGTGGCGGGACAAGGACTTGTTTGTTGGCCAGTCTAGGGAGCTCCCCCTAGGTGGGACTTCCACAGTCCTACCTATGTCTAAATTCTTAAGGGATTGGAATAGGGCTACCGAAGCTTTTTCACCCTTCTTTTTCTTTCTACCCTCCTCCCTCATGTTAGCAAGGATTTGGGGGCAGCCCCATCCTCCCTGCAGAGGGTGGTAGATTGGAAAACAGGGCCTGATTTCTCCCCTGCTTGGCAACAATTGCAAAGACTTTCCTCTCCTCTGCCACCAACATCTGGTTCTTTATCTGGGGACTTGGTACCTAGCATATAGAATACACATTCAATCTAGATCCATTGGGTGTTTGCCTTAAAACATTTATTATTGTAGTTCCTCTCTCTTGTCTACTCCCCACCACACACACACAGCTTTTTAAAAATAAGACCAACAATTGTGAGATTTTTTACAAAGATCATCACAGAATTGATGTGATTTATCCAGACACTGTTGCCTAGGCCAAATCCCTTCACTGTGGAGGCCTTGGCTCAGTGACGTCATTGGCCCACTCTGCACCCCAGTGCCAAGCACCCACAATATTCCACAGGCAGCACCTCTACAAGGGGGGTGGGGTGGGGAGAGGGTGATTGGTCCCAGGAGTCTTCAGAGTATTGAATCCAAGAGCCCCTCTAGCACTCTTTTGTCTACATTTTCTGTTGTTAGGACTCATACCCTACCCCAAGTATAAAATGTATACGGGGCAGAGAGACAGGCAGACAGATATATTTGTGTGGTTGGGCCAGTCTGTGTGAGAGTGGCATGTGATGCCCAGGGTTAGGTGCTTAAACCCCTCTCCCTTTTATCTCCTTTGTAAAAAGTAGTTGGAAAATTTGGAATCTGTGACTTGTGCATTTTTGTTTCAAAGGATAGCTGAAGGAGGAGGTAATGTAGGGAGGCAAAAGTAGAGGGAAATAGGCAAGATAATGGCTCAGGAATTCCCTCTGCCACCTTGTGCGATTGGAACTTTGGAGGAGGCTCCCAATGGGGGCTGGGAAGGGAGTATGGGTGGCAATCGGAGCTGCCCAGGCCTTGAAAACATTTCTCATTCTGTGAACCAGGAAAGGACTTTGTGATCTTAATTTCACCGCCTGCAGCTGCCAACTTTGCACACAAACTCTTCTAATGTATCTTTTTTTTTTTTTCATTCTCCCTGTCTCTTTCTGTACTTTTTCTACGGGAACACTGGGGTCACCCTACCCAGTCATGAAGGCGTCTGTGTCAGGGTGGGTAGAGGGTGCTGGGTGTGATTGTAGAATAAATATGGGAACCATATTTATATTTTAAAATAATGGACATTATATCAGCACCTTAAATGAGCTCTAACAACCTTTAGTGGTTACCTTCCTTTCCTTCTCTCTCCCTTCCTTTCTTCCTTCCTTACCCTCTCTCTTCAAGCCTCAGTAACCCCGCCTAGACTAGCAGTCTGTGTACCGGAAGCGGCAACCCCAGCAGCAGCCCTAATACCGGAGGCGGCGGCGGCGGCGGCAGCGGCTGGGCCAGGTGGTGTCTGGGGGTTTGGGGGCGCGGCGGGGGCAGCTGCGGCGGGGCCCGCGCCTTGACACACGTACCATTCGCTCAGGTCCGCGCCACGCGCCACCACCGCCGCCGAGGAGGCCACCGGGGGCTCGCGGCCGAAGTCCGACGAGGGCGACACGAGGGCAGACGGCGTGGCCGAGTCGTAGCCAGAGCTAGGCGGCGGCGGTGAGCGCCCATGCACCTTCATGTGCTTACGCAGCGAGCTGGGGTGCGTGTAGCATTTGTCGCATCCGCGCACTTTGCACGTGTATGGCTTGTCGCTCGTGTGCACGTGCGAGTGCTTCTTGCGGTCGCTGCTGTTGGCGAAGCGCCTCTCGCAGCCCTCGAACTCGCACCTGAAAGGTTTCTCGCCTGGTGGAGGCAACGCAGAGACATTAGTGCGCGTGGGTCGTGGCCCCCGCTGGGCCTCACCACCCTTCTCAATTTCTCTGTCATTTTTTGGAAAAAACCCACAGAAGATTTTCAGAAACCTCTTTCCTTTTGGCATCTCAGGACCATCACCCCCTTCTCCCGCTCAGAACGCTCCCCGAGCTTCCTCCAGCACGCTGCCACCCCTCCCCCTCTCCCGCCTGGGCAAGGGGGTGGTGGGGGAGGGTAAGAAGGAGGAGCGACAAAGACTCCATGTTAGTCGAGTTTCCATCCTGATCCACTCCGGTTCTTTTCCTCCCAGTTTCCTCCACTCGGAGCCAAGAAGTACCTTTGCCCGAGAATAGAGTTGAGTGAGGAGCTAGCATCGGCTCAATTTAAAGTTGCTGGTTCTAGTCGAATGTCTCTCTCCCCCCACCACACACACACACACACACACACACACACACACACACACACACACACACCATGGCCCACCCAGCCCAGCGGTCCGCCTCGCACACACCCCACCATGGCCCAAATTGTTTCCTAAAGTAGGTTTCGTGCAAACGTCAAGGCGATGGAATAATTTAAAGATGCGCAGCCGATGCACACGGCATATGCATAATGTGGATTCGTGCTGCAGGGAAAGGTATTCTGAGCAATGATTCACTTCAAACGCAATTTTTACGGGAAATGGAGCCCCCTCCCCCTTCCCTTTTACCCCCTGAGGGCAAACATTTAGCAGCATTCTTCAAATCTTGCCTAAACAGTCCGGGATCCCTCCAGTTCCGCGCGCCGGCAATAATATTTTATTACGCTGCTCCAGCGGCATCCCGGAGACACTGCCGCGGGCAGCCGGCTCTCCCAGTCCGAAACGACTTGAGAGGTCGAATAGCCTCCCCAGACCACCCACGCCCCGCGGTCTGGCCTCGCAGGTCTGAGCTGAGAGGCAGGCGCTGCAGGGTTTGCCGGGGCCAAGCGGGATCCGAGGCCTCTCGCGTAATCGCACCCTTGAGCTCGGCGGCTTCCGGATGAACGCAGCTGCTGAGATAAGACCAGGCCAGGAAGACAAGCGGGCAGCCGGGGTAGACCCGCGTGGGGCTCAGATCCGCGATGCGATGCCCTGTAGAGCCGCGGGAAGGCGCGAGCGCGCGTTAGGGTGGAAATATTCGCCGAGGACCGAGCCCCCATCCAGGAGCTCACCGGCGGCTGGATTCGCTGAAATGTAGGGGTGGAAAGGACCCCAAGAACCTGGAAGCCCAGGTTCCTGCTGGAGCTGCAGATGCTGTGGAAAGGTGGGGAGGAAGTGTCTAGGCGTCTTAAACAAATGGATGCCACTGGGCGCCCTGGGTTGAGAGAAAGGCTACCAAGCGTCTGGCTAAGAAAGAGATGCTTGGCTGGAGGACTGTTGCCTTTGTGGTCGCTTCTCCCGCCGCTTCCAGGAAAGACGGGTGCTTTGGGGCAGGTTTGAACAAACAAAGCCTCTAGTCCTGAGCCGGGCTGAAGCTCAGGCGGAGTCAAAGGTTTGCGCACAACCCTCGCCTCCGTGCAGCTGCGGATTGGGAGCCCAGGGTTCTGGCACCGACCGGTCGCTGCGTCCTGCGACCCTGCAGGAGTACTGCTAGTACAGTGGAACACTGGGCGGTGCTGGCATCTGCCATTTCTCGGCACACCGGTACCATTTTATTAAAAAACAAAAACAATAAACGAGAAAGATGCAGAATACATCAGTGTCCCTATTTGCCCCTTATTTTCTCCCCTCTGATCCCTTTTGGCATCTGCAAAACTAAAACTTTTATTTCTCCCTTCCTTCTTTTCTTTCTAAAATCACTTACAAGAACCATGCAATTCAGGGCCTGCAAAAGAAAACAAGATTTGCTGAGAACACAGAGGAGGAATAGAATTTGAGGTTGATTGCCCACCCCCCAAAATATTCCCCCACACACTTATCCCATTTGCGCGCACCTCGTTGGGCATTCACGTAAAACAGAAACAGTGATTTCATCCCAGACGAGGAGCAGAGGGAAAAAGCAGGGCACTGAAGGCGATTCGGGCAGCTTGGAAGTTCGGAGGCCCCAGGGACGCCAGGTGAGGCCGCGCCCCCCAACCCCGCGCCCTCCCGGCCTCTCCCTAGCTGCAGGAGGTTCCTTGGACTCCTTGACTAAATCGCGCCCCTACTCCCACCCCCAATACACTGCCTCCCGCCCCCTCCCTTCCCACCAGGTCCGGGCGTTGTGCCCTGGGTGGGTGGGTGGATGTGGAGAGGCAGGGTTGGGCTGGGGCCCTGCAGCCGGCCCGGAGCGGCCTGAGCCTGGGGCTAAGTCTTGAAAAGCCCGGAGTCTCCTCCCAGAGGCTCAGCAGCCGGGAGAGGCCTCCTTCCCGGCCCTGCGCCAAACCCGCCTGACAAAGTTCGGAAGCTGCGGTGCAGTTCCGCTAGCGCCATTTTCTCGCACTTGTGGCTGGGCCAGGTTACCTAGCATCTGTGTCCCGGCGCAGACTCTGCTCTACCTTGGATCCCAGCCCTGCCTCTCTCTATAGACTGCCTGGGAAGGTGCGGCGATCCCCCAATTGAGGGTCCCGGGAAGTGGGCAGGCGGCAGGGTCGGGCTGGAGCGCCGCAGCTGGCCCGCGTCTCCCTCGCGGCGGCACCATTGTTCCGGGATTGCTGTGACCGCCACAAAGTGAAACCTTTCGGCACGGGCTTGGGGCAGCTGCCTCCGAAGCCAGGCCCGGGATTCAGATCCGGGAGAATCTCAACTCCTGAGAAATCAGCTCCTGTTCACCGCTTCCGCGACTCAAGGAAATGAAACGCCATTAATATTTGAAAAGGCAATTATTTTCCTGTTGAATAGAGAACTGTCTTCATGAATAATTTGTAGTGAGGTCTATTGCCATTTGAGAAACATTTTGTTTTTTGTTTCTCTCTCTGTCTCTCTTTTCATTACTTAGGAGGGGGGTTTGAAGGAAACGCCGGAGCAGGCGAGGCTCAGTAGATTTTTTTTTTTTTTTTTAACTCCAGCGATAATGAATCAGGACTGCCAGTGGAAAGGACGCACTTAGAATTCTGTCCTGAATAGACGCAAACCTGAGCCAGCCTGGGCGCACTGAACTTGCTTCTCTGCTGTAGGTCGATTGCACTAAGAATTTAACCATTTTCTGCTTCATGGACTTCAAACAGTAGGCCGGCAAAGAGCAGTAAAAGTTTGTTTGTTTAAAAAACCCCTGGTCATTAAAAATGAGTTCCTTCTCTGGCTCAGGACTGCGCTTCTATCTTCGCAGTCCGGGCCGTCAGCTCCTGGAGTAGTGAGCCTGTGGGAGGTGAGCAGGGCCTCACTTCTCCTCCCCTCCCCCGAGATAAAACTCGGAGGGTGGGAAGGGGGAACGAATGCTTGCGCGAGGGAAGGGAGGGAAGAGGGAAGGGTACTGGAAACAGTTCGGGAAAACTGTACGTTTCTAGATATGCTATGGAAATAAAGTAGGACTAAGAGTGAACTTTGGTCTGGACTCCGCCTGTGCCAGTGTCATGGCCAGGCACCTTCCCCGAGATTGCAGGGTTTGGGGGAGAAAGCAGGATTTGCAAATTTATTTCCCCAGCAGTGCCAGCCTGGGGGAGTCCTTTGACTCTAATGCTTGCTGATATTTCCACCAAGAATAGAGAGGTAAGGTAGAGCGCCAAAAGAGTAAGAGAAGTAGGGCACCAAGCTGGAACTTATTTCACCCTCTTCTCTCCCCACTAGTCCCCTTCTTCTACCCCCAAAATAGAGGACGGGAGATGTTGACTTCTTAAACTTCCAGAGAGTTTGGGCGAGGAAACCCTAGCTAGGGAGAGTACAACCTCGGCAGCTAAACTAATTAATGTAACTTCACAGGCTGTTCTGGGAAGTGTGAAAACTTTCTCCTTGCAATTGCATTAATTAGAGATGCTTCTGGCCAGAGGAGTTCAACTTTGCATGCTCTTGAGCAGGCTCCTTTTCTTTCTGTTAACTAGGACTAACAGATGTGGTTGACACATGTCCCCATTTCACTTAACAGCTCGGTAAATGACATTTAAGGCAGATGAGTCTCCTTGGGTCTCTGCTAACGCAAAAGGGTTTGTCAAATGTCCCAAGTGTCAGGTCACCAAGGCTCCAAAACGGAGGCAAACTTAGCCCATGAGATCCTAAATCTTAAAGGCAACAAGGGCCTCGTGACCCCTCAGTTCAGGTGGTGGTCAGGTTGTCAAGCCCACCCCATGGAAGAGTACTTTCCACAGGATTCCAAAAGGATCAGGAAAATCAAATTGGTTCTATGTCTTTACGACTTTGGGGAACAGTGCCATTTTAAAACCTGAAAATCAAACTCGATGATCAGGGAACAGACATTTGCACACACAGAGACCCAAGCACGTTCACACTCGCCTCCCCCCCCCCCCCAACCAAAACCCCCCCCCCCTCCCCCCCCCCCCCCCCCCCCCCCAAGAGCAAAAATCCAGCACTATCCTCCGCACACACAGCCTCAGGAAACTTCTGTGATTCTAATATAGAAGGGCATAATTAATATTTTATGGACTTGGCTCATGGAAACACCAAGATATCCCCCCTCCTCCCAGATGGAACTTGAGGAAATCCAACCCCGAGGGCCCAGAAGAGGCCGCCTGCTTCCCCAGAGGGTCCGCACGAGTGCCGAATACTGACCTGTGTGAGTTCTTTTGTGTATTTTGAGATTTTCTGATCTAGCAAAGACCTTCCCACACCCCGGGAAAGGACAGGGGAAGGGCTTCTCGCCCGTGTGCACGCGGATGTGATTTACAAGTTTGTATTTGGCTTTAAAGGGCTTGCCCTGGCGCGGACACTCCTCCCAGAAGCAGATGTGGTTGGCCTGCTCCGGGCCGCCGACGTGTTCCACGGTGACGTGTGTGACCAGCTCGTGCATGGTGCTGAAAGTTTTGGAGCAGAGGCGCGGGGGCGCGGGGCTATCCGCTGCCAGCCACTTGCAGATGAGCTCCTGTTTGATCGGCTGACGCATGTAGCGGAAGAAGGCGCCGGGACCGTGGGGCGCGGCGAGGTTCACGGTCAGGTTCATGCCCCCGTAGCCGTGCAGGGCCGCGGCAGCTGCCAGGGCGTCGCTGCGGGCCACTGGCCCCGGCGCAAAGGGTTCCGGTCGCGCGTACATGTCTCCAGGGAACCCCAGACGCAGGAGTTCGTTCAAAGTGCCGCTGGGGGAGGCCTGGGGCGGCTGCTCTTGAAGGCCCGGGAACACCGAGGGGCTGGAGGCGGCAGCAAGCTGGGGGCCATGGTGTCCGGAGCTGCTACCTGTTGTCGAGACAAATAGCGCGCGTGAGAACGGGCGGCGTGGGCCGAGCATTCCATCAGGCCCCGGGGGGCAGGCCCAGCCCAGCCACACCACGGCCTCTGCCGTCAGCACCGGGACCGGGAGGCAGACAGAGGCGGCCGCGAACGGAGTGGACAGCGAGAGGCCAAGCGCCTCCGCTGCGGACCAGCTGGGCGGCAGTTCGGTAGAGCCCCCTGCCGCTCCATGAGTGGGAGAAGGATGGAGGCTGCGGGGCAGGTGGAAAGAGCTGTAGGGTGCGCAGTGCTGAGTCTGTGGGTTTCTGGGGGGCCCTGGGCTCTGCTCCAGGGGGGTCCGACCTGCTCCTCAAGCGTGCTTTGGCAGCCAACTCCCTGGGGCTTTCAGGGTCGCGGAGCCCTGCGGGGGAATGGAGGTGAGGCAAATGGTGATGTTTTAGGTGGTGGTGGTGCGGAAGCGCCCCGGTCATATATACTAATTTCAGTGCCCAACTCGGCTGGGAGAGCACGGCCTGCTGCATCCCGTCCTGGGCTCCCCAGAGCTCCCTTAGGTCAGGCCGTTCACACCAGTCACCTGACAGCCGGGAGGGGAAAGAACAACCACAAAAAACTTATGCGAAGTTTTTTTTTTCCCCCCCCAAGTTCCGGGTCCTGTTCCCCCCCCCCCCCCCCCCCCCCCCCCCCCCCGCTCTCGCGCCTCTCCACCTCACCCCACCCTACCCCCAGCATTTCTTGCTTCTACTGCTCATGCGCTCTGACCCGGGCACGGATTCTTTTCTCTCCTCTTGAGCCCCCTCCCCCTCCTTTCTCGAAAGCTGAGTGGATCTGCTCTGCCTCACTGCTCCTGGAAGTGAGTGGGGCTGGGTTATGCCTTCTTTCACCACGACTTTAGGGAGGGGGTGTTGCGCTGTACGTAAAGTACTCGGATTCTTAGACGGGCAGATCCAGCCCTGCCCGGGCTGAAGGGCAGCACAGAGCGCGCGGGGATGGAGGCCTGCTTCATCAGTTTGTCCCAGGAGCCAGAGGAGGCGGGGGCCTGTTTCCAGGGACTGCAGACTATGCGACCGGGAGCGGAGGAACTCCTAGCCTAGGAGCCCTTGAGCTCTATTTTCTCGCTTTCGCCGAGATTTCTTCTGTCCTTCATTTCTCTCTCTGATTTCCTTGGATTCTTTATTCTTCCCTCCCCTTTTCCTCCTCCCCAATCTATTCCTTCCGCTTGGCCTTGCCAGACCCTCCCAAGTGCCCCCCGCGCTCGGAGACGCGTGAACCCAAGAATCCCGCCCAGAACCCGGGAGTGGGCCTGAGGCAGTGATGACCTGGGAGAGGCTGGCCTCGATACCACGCTACCCTCCCAAGAGGGGCTAAGAATCCTCTCAGCCACAAATCCCTTCGCCTCGCGGGCCGGCTGTCCAAAGAAACAAAGGCGAGAGGCATGCTGCAAGGAGAAACAGGTCCTCCCTCACCCCAGAGTCTCCCCGAGTCAATTTGTGGTCTTGAGCTCTGTACCCTGCCGCAAACGGAGTCTCTGGGAAGGGACCTTGGAATCCCTCCCACTTTCAGCTCCCACCACTTGTTGCCTGCGGTCGGAGTCTCTGCCTCTCTCCTCGCTAGCCCTCGGGGCTCTGAGAAAAGTGGACGCCAAGTTTCCCCGCCTAGGCTGTGCATGGGACTGCGGGCCCACCTCCTGCTCTCACGAAACGCCCTCCCGAGCTGAGGATCCACCGTTTTGGGGTGGAGGTTGGCCGGCGGGAAAAAAAAACAAAAAACAAAAAAACAAAAAACCTTTCCGTTTTGGCCTAAGTCTAGTAAGGCTTGAGCAGGGGGGAGTGTCCTTTGTTTGCGCCGCGGACCGGCTAGGGCCGGCTGCACAGCTTGGCGATTTAAAGGGCCGCTCGCCCTTACGTCTGCCTTGCTCTCTGCAGCCAAAATGCCAACTTAAGTACTTGGGCCTCCCTAGCGGCCATAGAAAACGACTCCAAAGCAAAGAAAGGCTTGGATTTTTAAGAGAAGTTTTAAAGGATTGAGTAAAAAACCCTGTATCCCTAGCAAAGGTGAGAAGTTGGGACAGATTGCAAGGAAGTCTGACTGGGAGTTGATTGAGCTGCCCCACCCATCCCCAGCACCAAGAACTATTATACATTTCCTAGTCAGTAAAAGGGGGTTTCTTTTTAATTTTAAAAAATAATTAACTTATTTATAATGGTTGGCAGATTCTTTGAGACTTTCTTCATTTACTGCTTTGTTCCCGGCTCGGGCCGCATTTTATCGAGGGATTAACTTCCACAATTTCCCTGGGCTTTGACAAGTCCAGGTCTTTCTGCTCCTCTGGCCGGCCGGAAGAGCTTAAGCAATGCAGCCAATAGATGATGCGTTAGCATTAAAAAGAAAAAAGAAAAGAGAAGGGAAGGGAAGGGATGGGAAGAGAAGAAAAGAAAAAGTTGAAGGAGAGCTTTTGACAGCCAAATCCCTTCTGCTCTGGAAACCAAGGACTTCTACTTAGTGTTGAGACTAGACTTTGAGGATTTGTCTCCTTCCTGGCTTTTACCTTCTCCCATGCTCTCACTTTCTGAGATTTACCCTTCTGCTTACAGAAGCCTCCTCTCCTGTCCCCTGCCCTATTTTCCCTTCCTCAAAGTGATGGTCAGGCCCTGTCTCAGAGTAATTTCAAGGCTCCCCCCTCCCCCAACTCAGGTGTCTGCTGAATGTTGCAGTTGTCTAGGCAAGTCTGGGCTGAACCCACAAAGGCCTCCTAAAGACAAATGAACAAACAAACACAAACAAAAAAACCCCCAAAAACCCAAACCAGAAAAACAATAAACCCCCAAACCCAAGAGGAGTGTGTCCCTCCCTGGGATCCCTTGCCCAGCTGTTTTTCCCAACCATCTCTCACCATAGAGCTTAGTCAACTCCTCCTGTAGCATTCAGTCCTAAGTGCAGGGATATTTCTGCAGTAGTCCAGCAATAAAAATATTTTCCTTTCCACCTGACCTCTGTGATCTACAACCTACTGTTTAGGATGTTTGTCAAACTTATCATCCACTTTTGCTTTCATTAAATCTCTGATTTGCACAAAAATTGGTCCCTTAATATATACACTGTGACCTCACCTGCATCAAAAGCTTTGAATAACAACAGAGAACAGGGGTATTTAGGTTGTTTTAGTCTATGGACCCTTTTGGAAGCCTTGTGATGCCAGTGAACTCTAATAGTCCTGTTTTTGTAAACAACACAAGTATTAGAAAAAAACTGTAACTTTCCATTAGAAAGGTGGCGAGAATAAAGATGCAATTTTCCCCTTCCAAGTTAGTGGACCCCTGAATTCTAAGCACTGTTTCTGTAGACTCTGGGGATAAGAAGCTGAGGTTTTATACTTGTAGAGTGTTAATATGCTGCACACTCATACTAACTTTACCCTTGAAAAACTTTGAACATGTGTGTGGCTTTTTGTGCCAACAGTGAAAGGGCAGATATGTCTGATTCAGCCAAACTCACTGACAGTAACGTGGCCCCATGGAGCTCCTTCCCAGATGCAGCATTCTCTTGAAGTACTACAAACATATGGACCCATCCTGGGTAGATGCTTCTTGAGTAGCCAGGGGTTACTTGACCTGCAGGTCATTAAGGCTGCCTGATCCTTACACGTTCCTTGGAGCTACATGGTTCGAACGTTGACTAAACACATAAATGGGGCCAGGAATTCTCCCAGAGGGACATTTTCCCAGGGACAGAGACAGGGAGGGAAAAAAAAAATCAATTTTACCCACTAACATTTCTAGACAGGGAACTCTGGGTAATTACATAAGGATCTTCAAAGCATATCTCTGAAATAAGCCCCAAAACAGTATCCAGGTAACCGTAGATGACAGGTGGGGCACTGACGGCAAGGAGGCATATTTTAGTTTTCAGAGCTGTTTCTCTGAGTCTTCCAGTGCCAGGTAGCAAAGAGTCCAGATTTCATTGACTTGATAGGGCAGGCTGAGGAATGGTGTTCCTCTCTTTCAGAAAGTTATCTCACCACCCTGACTCCCAATACCAAATGCTTGGCTGGAGCATTCTATTTCTAACCACGCTGGGGTTACAGCATTGTTGAGTTCACTTTCCTGCTTGATTTGCAGAAAAAAAGAGACACATTCTGCAGCTCAGAGATCTTCAGTAGAAGTCAAAGAAGCACTGGAGGCTTTTGTAGGGGCCTGTTTGGAACAAGTTCCACCACCAGACACCAAACATCCATCCAGTGCCTAAAATCCTGCCCTAAGCATCTTTGTTCACCTCAACCTGGTCAAAGCAACAGTATACACTAAAGTGATTTTTTAGTCCTGTTATGTAGAAATATGACATTTGGTGGCCCTACCATCTGCCACAGCTCCTCCCATTACTGGCTACAATTGCGGAATGTCTGACCTCTCTCATTTGGAAAAAAAGAAAGAAATAGGGGAAGTTTCAAATCAATAGCTGGGCTATTTTTCCACTTTGATATTTTAAGCAATGCTAAATGATGATTATCTGTTGCAGGTTATGCTCAGGGCAGGATCCCAGGAACTGAGGGCCTCTGCACAGAGCCTGGCCAAGAACAAGTCTTGTTGTCTGAATGCTCTGCATCTAGATCTGCTGTCACTTGTTCAGTCCTTTCTTCCCTGTTTCTAGCCAGGTTACAACCCAAAACAAGGGACAAGTCTTTTTATAGGCTATTCACAGATAGATTTTAGATTCCTGCAGTGAGAGGTTATCTCTAGTCTTATGAAAAAAAAAATAAATAAATAAATAACTTTAGCCCCAGGAGCCCACTATATGTCCTAGCCCAAATTGTACAAAGGAGATGAGATCTAGGATTTTGGAGATAAAGGAAGCTATTCCTCTCCTTTGCTATGGAAGTTTGGGCTTTAATCATTAATGGAACTGAGAATGAAATAAAATATACTTGGATAAGATTTAATTTCCAAGCAATATTTCTGCTAAATATCTTTTGACAAAAGATTAAGAAACATGGTCAAAGGATCTTCCAGAACAGCACCGAGGAATTAACTTAATTTATATAATAAGCACATCTCTCTTGAGAATTCTGCCATCAGATTATCCCAAAATAATAGAAGAAAGCCATTTCCTGAGTTGTCCATTTAACTTTTGTTAAGAAGGTTGCTTTTCCTTCCAACAAGGGAATACCTTGGAGGCAACCATCAGCTGGTGGTGTAGTTGAAATGAGGGAAACTAGAAGCGCCTGGAAGGGAAAACACTCAACCCTAAATCATATGCTTATTCTAAATGGAATATTAAATTAAATTCTTCACAATGAAGGTATTCCTGACAGAGCGGCTGTCAGTCACTCCCTGTTCAGACACCACATTGTGGGAACGTAGTTGCCGCCACATTGCAGAAGGCTGGTGTCCCTGGTAAAGATGATGCATATCATGTAAACCCCATCACCAAGATCAAAGTCTGCTCCTTTCATGGGAGCCAATACATGTCAAACCTCATTCCAATCAAATCGTCTGGAAATGAATTCAAGATGAATATGTCATAGAATAATGTGACAGTGGAACTACAGAAGGTCAGGGGTTGTTGTTTCAATGAGAGAGTCGTCAAATATTAATTCTAGAATGTCCAGATGAGTAGGCATAGAGGGGGATTAGCTGGCTGCTGGTGGGATGTTGTGTCGCTGATTTGTGTGCAAATGCATCAAATACCAAGGTGTTGTTCTCAGTTTCATTGGAACTCAAGAAACACCTACAAGCTCACAACCCAACATAACCAAAAGACAAAACAAAACTTCCCACTTAAAAAAATAACTTCAGCAAACCAATATTCAAAAGAGAATTTTAACTTACTAGACTCTTTCAGGGAGTTTCGGTAAAGCCGTAATCTTTTCCTCATCACCAAGGAAGTCTTGTATCTCATTTTCTGACTTTGAGCCTGTTTGGGAAGAAAAGAGGGACAGTCACTAGTTAAACAATTTTATACATGTTTGTATGGCAAGATTGTGTGGCCTGAATGTATCAGTATTGGTCTGAAGTTCTTTCAGTCTTTCTTAGACCATTTTCAAATTTAAAAGTGAAAGAAAAGACTTCTGCTGGGAACTACCCATATTTATTGCAAAATGATACATCCTTTGTGGTAAAAAATATTAAAAATCATTTCCCTACTAGATTTTTTTTGGCGTAACTCATTTGTTGATTTCCCTTATAGATAGAACTTAAGCACCAGTCAGCATTCAAATACCTCTAACTTCTACAATTTGAATTCATTGTATGAGAAATTCCCATTATTTTCTTTAAGTTTTCTGAGTTTAGTGAACTGTAATGGGGAGAGCTGGGTATCCTCTGGGACATTGGCAGGTTAAAAATTGAGGTACAAGTATTGGAATTGAGAAGAGAGAAATCTCTTTGTAAATTTGTAGATCTTGCCCATAGTGGTATGGGAACCCTTACCGTCATATGGCTTCCACCCCCAAACCCATTTGGAAATCATCATTGGTTGATTTTTTAAAGTTAATATAAAATTGACCAGAATAGAAAAAAAAAAAGAAGTATCATTTCTATCATCTGGTCCTGGTTGTCTCCATTTCTTAGTTAAGAATGTCAGAAATACCTCCCAACCCCCTGTTATATTTGCATTCCTTATCAAATTCACTTTGTGGATAATGCTACCAAGCCTTTGGCCATCTTAAAGCCTAAAACCCATCCTGGGGAACTTGCATCTGTCAGGCAACGCTAAAGACAGTGGAACAGCCAGAGGCGATCCACCCAGCCCCAACCCTTGATTTGGCCTGGAAAGACAAACAGTCATTGAAAAGGTCTCAGGCTGGACAAACACAGCACGCCCTCTGTCAATGAGGACGTCTGCCTGTCTTGACACTCCAGCCCACAGAACAAGCGATTGTTTAACTTGTTGAACCACAGGCCAAATCCAAATGGGGCTCTGCTATCTCAAAGGCTTTCCAATTCTCTATGCTCAAAGATCTCTTTCTCTCTCCCTCAACCCCCAATCTGGGCTTGAACTACCTTGTGTGTTTTCACCCTTCCCTCTCTCTTCTTTTCTAGGTCCAAGCCTGAGGGGTGGGGGTGGGGGAATAGACTCACCTTTTCCCAGAGGGTTTTATTTATTTTCAATTCTTTCTAACCAAAGGCTTCTGTCCTCAAAAGTAATAAGCTCCTTCCTGCACAAATCAGGAAAGAAAGGAGGCCCAACTTTACATTCCTACAGAAAGGTGGCATGCTGGGTATCCTCGCTCTAAAATTTCCTCATGGCAGGATGTCTGGCACGGGAAAAGTCCTGGTTGGTTGGAACTAATAGAATTTACTTTTTTTGCCTCAGAGGGAAATGGGTGTGAGTTTCCCTAGAGAGGCCCGTCCACCCACAATGCTGCCCAAGTCCCCCTCCCCCCCCAAGAGGCCTGGGTCACTTCTACTCCCAGATCCTGGCAGTCTTTTGTGCATTACAAACCCACAGGCATGCCAACAAATGCAGAGGCTGGACTTTGGGCTGGCAGCTGGCACCGTAATCTTCTCTGTAGTAGCTCCTACATCGGACTGGTGTAGGTAAACAGAGTAAAAATCTTCTCCTTTGGTTCAAACTCTGAATCCGCGAAGCAAGCCAGATATCTCACTGAAGGAGGGATGAGAGAATTTGGGGGCAATCCCTGGGCCCCTGGACCTGAGATCCCCACCAAGCCAGAGATATAAAAGCTCTGAAAATGCTTGGCAAGGTTTTCCTCAAATGACTGCTGCTGATTTGTCTCCTCACACTCCCGGGGCCATTTAATCAAGAGTCAGGAGTACAACCTGGAGACTTATTGGAATCTACCTTCCTCCTCACACCTTGAAAAGAGGAAAGGGTGCCAGACAACAGGGGTAATTGATCTTTCTGGGGGAGAGCCAAGCAAGTGGGCCCGTGGGTACATGCAAAACGCACCGTTTTTCTTTGGGGGAACACCAAGCCTGAACATTGTGGGGTCGCCCTAAACAATGCAGGCCTTCCTAAGGTCAGAGGTCACCTACAGCCCGCCTCCCAAACCAGAGATTTCAGTCCCGGAGCCATCAACGCTGCTCCACACTGATTAACCCGCGGGCGCTCAGGCAAAGTCCCGCCGGCCTCTCAGCCACAGCTCAGCTGGAGCGGATGCAGAGCAGGGGCCCTTCAGCCTGCCTGGGAGCTCTCAAGCAAAAACCCAGAAGGCGCCCCGCTTCTGCCCGCGGCCTGTTGTTGCCAGCTGCCCCGGCATCTCCCTGGCCCCCCTCCATCAGGCCCTCCAGCCCCAGGAAGTCCGGCAGCAAGGCTGGGGTGTGTGATGGCCTTTCCTCATTCTTCTGTTCCCTAGAGAGATTAGCTCAGGTTTCCCGGCTCAGGGCTGAAGGCTGGGTGACCTTCGTGTACCCAGAGTAGAGTCTGCATTAGTGGGTTGCCTGAAGGATCAGCCCCGGACATTTAACTTTCCCTTTGAACACTCCCCACCCCCACCTGCCCGCAGCTAGAGGAAAGGAAGTTGGTGACTCGCTTTGCGTCTCTCTGAGGCCGATGCTGTCCGTAAGAGGGTAGAAATATGACCTTGGAATCCAAAGGGAGTCTCCTGCAGACAGTGCCCACCAAGGTGAAGCCCTTCAACGCCCCTTTTCCATTCCTAAGACCTCACTGGCTCCCAGCTGTCCCTACGGACAACCAACCTCATTCATCAGCCCCAAACTTTCCGGTCAAGGCTTTGAGGCAGTCCTAGCTTTCTTTCGCAGCCCAACTCTGTTCCCGCCTCACTTGTCCCTAATTTCCTGTCTCCCTAGATGTCTAAGGTAGTGGCCAGAATTCTAGGCGGCTGGGGCCTGCTCCCCAGAGAGCTAGTTGTAGCCCTCATTCGCATTCGGAAGAAAGAAAGCCAAGTCCCGAACCCATGGCCGGCCGCGCGCAGAGAGAGGATCCAGGCGGTCAACTTCCTAAGGCAGGACCAGGACGCGAGAGGGCGAGGATCCCGGCCCCGCGGCTGACCCAGCCAGCATCTGCCATCAGGTTGGGTCGGAGAAGTCCCATCATCTTGCTGCCAGCCAGGCTAACTTAGCTCCATTGACCCTGGAAAGGGGAAGCCGAGTCCCTCTCATTCATCCTCGCAGGGGCAGGGCAGAGAAGCTGCCTGCAGGGCCCCTCTCCCGGCGAGAGTCCCTCTCACTTGGAGCAAAGGAAGCTCTCCAACACGACTCCCCTTCTTGTGCCCACGGTGGGGCACCCAGGCAGTTTACAAGGAGGGGAGGAAAGACGGATGGGCAACAAGCTGCTCTTGGTCCGGGTGCCAGTGGGGGCCCCATTCGCCCCCCTCCCCCCCCCCCCCCCGGGAAGAAAAGATGGCCTCATCCCCAGCGCTGCCCCTCTGCGGAAGGGCCCCCTCCTCCCCTCAGTGTCAATGGGGTGGGGCCTATACTCACGGTTGGGGGGCTAATGAGGGAGGGGACGGGGAGAAAGTCTAGCTGGGGCCTCTTTCCCCAGCGGGGTTTGGGTGCCAATGGCCCCGCTAAGGGCGCTTGCTACCCAGCAGCTGGTGGTACAGGTCCCGTCTATCTGCCCCCTGGACTCAGGCACTTACCCTGCTCCACCTGTTGCCAGGATCACCTCATTTCTGCGCATCACTTTGGGGTGGCCGAGGGGGAACCACAAACCCCTCCAAGCCTCTCTTTTGTGGTTCCAGCAAGGCGGTCATCCTTCATTTCTCCTTTTCCAGCTTTCGGGAAGCAGTTAGGGAATGTATGATGAAGCAGAAATGAGCCGTCAGGATGATATTTTAATGGCTTATATGTCACGTTGGTGCATGTGGCTTTGAACTGGAGCCGCTTGCGTTTCCTGCAGAGAGCGCCGCAAATCCCACTTGATAACTTCTACAACCCACAACTTTTTTTTTTTTTTCCTCACATTCACTCTTACCCTGTATATTTGGAAGCGTTTCCTAAAAATACCCTCTTGTCAACGTCCCCCTTGGATTTTCCACGGACTGGAGAGAGAAGACTGACTTTTCTTTTTTGAAGAATTACTTTCCCTCTCCCCCTCCCAACAGCTACCATTCCCCCTCAGGTCCCCTCCCTTGTTTTTTTTTTTTTTTTTTTTTTTTTTTTTCTGAACGGCAGGCGAGGTGGGTTCAATATTTGTTCTCCCTAGTGAGAGCACTACAGCCTCTAGAGAAAACTTCTCCTTGCAAATAAGGTTTTTACAATTGCAGTGGAGGCAAGATTCAACTTCCCTTTGTAGGCAGCAGAAAAGATTGAGTGGTTTTGATATATCTTTTTGAACAAACTGTATAATAGTTTGGTTTTTTGTTTTTTGGGCTTTTTTGTTTGTTTTTTTTGTTTTGTTTTGTTTTGAAAAACCACCCCTCAAGCCTTAGCCCTTTCCTTCCATTCCCCATACCGGTTCAACTCAAAGTTGGCGGGGAATGCTGGGCTGCTATACTCAGACTTGTTGCTGGAGACAGAACATGTGATTTTTTCTTCTTTCTCAAATTTCTATTTCCCAGCATAATAAGTGCAAATGCTGGCCAGGTCCCTTCAGACACCGGGAAACCATCCCAGATACACAAGTCGAGTTTTGAGCCGCGAAAGCCCAGGGAAAGGGCAACTAAGCTCGCCAACACCAAGCGAGAATCTAGTCGATGAAAAGACCAGAAAATTAAAAAGGCAAGGAGAGGCCGACGCTGACCCTGCCTTCCTCCAGCCGGTGCGACCAGCGCCGGGGACTGGGCAAAAAAAAATATTCATTTTCATTTTCCTCTCGCCTGGGCACTGGTGAGTTTCCTAACAGGGCCGCCAGTGAAAAGATGAGTTGAGGTTTCTTTGTCTGAGAAGAGTTTAGGGCTCTGATTCAGCTGCAAAGAAGCCAAATGAAGTTAGAAACAAAGGGCAAATTGAAGGATTCCGACTCTTGGCTTTTTGTGTTTTCCTTACTAGAAAATAATTAGACCTAATGAATATGCAGACGCTTCAGCTAAACCCTCGGCCGGGGCTGTTGGGTTTTAAACAGAGCTGCGAGAAATGCAACCTTCATCCCCCAACCCCCCGCATCTGCGTGCATTTTTTGAAATGCATAAATGTTGCTCGCCTTAATTGATTGAGTCACAGGGATTTTTTTTTTCCTGCTTTTAAGTGCCATACTCCTCTACCTTTCAACAATCATTTTAATATATAGTCAATGGCTCTTTGTGGACAGGACAAAAAGCAACTACGCGCAGTTGTTGAATAGACTTTGCGCTGGGCAAAGACAGGTTAATCGAGGGCCGCATCGCGAAAACAAGCGAGTGTTGTATGTTTGCACTGAATCCAAATGTCTGCATTTTCCTAACTAAATCAAAGGGAGTGTTATTTCTTTTTCTGCTCACTCATCTGAAGGTAAGTAAATTTTCTCTGGCGATCAAAAGCCTGGTCGGCAACAAAGACCGCGCCCGCTTTTTCCACCGTCCTGGTGTGGCGAGTTGCGGAATTTCAATAACTGTGACAAGGGTGACTGATTTGTGAACCAGAAAAGGTTTGAATGTCACAAAATTTACATTGGTCCTATCTATCGGGGATTTAAATACCAAAAAAGTATTCGGGGATTTCTAGAGAGCTTTGGGCAGTACTGAAGAACAATGGCGCGTTGGGAAATTTACAGTTTTACCTGAATGAAAGGGGCCTTGGTTGGGAACAGGAGTGCAGAGGGAGGGGGTTAGCGGGGGCAGACCAGGGAGACTAGGGAAAAGGAAGAAAAAAGAAGAATAACACTGGAGAGGAAGAAAAAAAAAAACCCCACAACTCGGCAACAATGTTTCCAATTTGCCACACACACAAAAAAATGCCACCTCAACAACCTGGAAAGTTAAGAGCTCTCTTCCACCTGTGCTTATTTTTTTTGGCGGTGGGGGGAGGGGAGCGCAGGAAGCCTAATCGATTTGATAAAGATGAGAAAATCGAGGCAACCGATTACCCTGAGAAATCACATTTCTTATAAATAGATAGCCGAGTGCCCGTGTTCTACCGAGATCTTAAATTATGAACAGGAGGGGGACAAGGCAAGAGGGAAGCAAACTTCAAAAGGAGCAAATAACAAAAGCCTCCTTTGCTGCCCTTGAAGGGGTTGGGGAGGAGAGGAGAGAAGAAAGAAAAGAAAGTTGCTGAATCGGGACATTCTGGAAGTGCCTGTGTTTACCAGCCCCATCCCCACCTCCTACTCTCGGAGAAGCCCCAAGTAGCTAAATCGCTCAGCTAAAAGCAGGTCTGAAGAAGGACAAGATAGAGAAAAAAAGAGAGATGATAGAAATAGTGAGAGGGAGTGGGAGAGGGAGAGGGAATGGGAGAGAGAGAGAGGGATAAAAGGAGAGAAAGAGTGTATATGACTGCGAGAAGGAAAAGGAATCGTGGCAAAACAATTTTTCCATGAGAAGAGGGAAAAAATTTGGCTGAAAAAAAAAAGTTGCTACTCCTGGCAGCCCTGTTTGTCAAAAGGGGATGTCAAGCGCTTTACAATACCTGGGATTGATGAGGCGGGCGGGCCAATGAACGGCGCGCGGCGCCTCGGCGCGCCCTCCGTTGGCGCGGCGGCTGCAGGCGGGGGGAGAGCGGGCACACCAATGGGCGCCCGCGTCAGCAGCACGTGACACCTCCCCCTGCTCCCATTCATCAAGGGGGGGACGGTGTCGTCCTTTCAATTCATTTATCTGCAGGAATGATTGCTGCTATCAGTCTCGCGCTCACCGCCCGGCTGAGGAGGTGAAAGTTTCTCCCCAGGAAGATAAACCGCAAAAGACAATATTGTGCATGATTTGCGCCTTTTCTTTGGCTTTTTCTTTCTTTCTTTTTTCTCCCCCCCCCTTTTTTTTTTCGCAAAAAGCAGAGGGGGAAAAAGGAGAGTGAAGGAGCGAGAAGGCGAGCCTGAGAGAAAGGAGAGAGAGAGAGAAAAGAAAGGGCGAGGGGCTAGTGGAGAAGTAAGGAGGGGCATACGGCGCGAGGCGGAGAAAGGGCGAGTAGTCGTGGCTTCGCTGCTCACATTCCTCTATGCTACAAATCCGGGAGGAAGTTTTTTTTGGGGGGGCTGAGATGCTCCATGCCTTTCCCTGGGCAGCCTTGACGCAGGGTCCTCTCGGCAGAGACTGAGCGGCGAGAAAGTGCGAGCCCGGCCGGCGGGGTCTTCTTGGCGGGCGCCGGAGCCCGCCTTGCTTGCGGCCCGGAGCCGTCCGGCTTCCCCGCGCTTGGCCAGGCGGGCGTCCCGGCGCGTTGCGCCGCTGCCTGCGGGCTAGGACTTCGCGAGGTGGGTCGACTCCTCCTCCCTCCTCTTCTTCTTCTTCCTCTTCCTCCGCCTCCCGTTCCTCCTCCTCCTCCTCCTGATTTTCCCTCCTCGGCGGGCGAGGGTGGGGGGGGCGGGGGAGGCCGGGGCTCGCCCCGAGCAGCCACGATGCTCCTGGACGCCGGCCCCCAGTACCCCACGATCGGCGTGACCACCTTTGGCGCGTCCCGCCACCACTCGGCGGGCGACGTGGCCGAGCGCGACGTGGGCCTGGGCATCAACCCGTTCGCCGACGGCATGGGCGCCTTCAAGCTCAACCCCAGCTCTCACGAGCTGGCCTCCGCCGGCCAGACGGCCTTCACGTCGCAGGCGCCCGGCTACGCGGCTGCCGCGGCCCTGGGCCATCACCACCACCCGGGCCACGTCGGCTCCTATTCGAGCGCAGCTTTCAACTCCACGCGGGACTTTCTGTTCCGCAACCGGGGCTTTGGCGACGCGGCAGCGGCAGCCAGCGCTCAGCACAGTCTGTTCGCTGCTTCAGCCGGAGGCTTCGGGGGCCCACACGGTCACACGGACGCCGCGGGCCACCTCCTCTTCCCTGGCCTTCACGAGCAGGCGGCGGGCCACGCGTCGCCCAACGTGGTAAACGGGCAGATGAGGCTTGGCTTCTCCGGGGACATGTACCCGCGGCCAGAACAGTACGGCCAGGTGACCAGCCCGCGTTCGGAGCATTATGCCGCGCCGCAGCTGCACGGTTATGGGCCCATGAACGTGAACATGGCCGCGCATCACGGCGCTGGCGCCTTCTTCCGTTACATGCGCCAACCCATCAAGCAGGAGCTCATCTGCAAGTGGATCGAGCCCGAGCAGCTGGCCAACCCCAAAAAGTCGTGCAACAAAACTTTCAGCACCATGCACGAGCTGGTCACGCACGTCACCGTGGAGCACGTCGGCGGGCCTGAGCAGAGTAACCACATCTGCTTTTGGGAGGAGTGTCCGCGCGAGGGCAAGCCCTTCAAAGCCAAATACAAACTGGTCAACCACATCCGCGTGCACACGGGCGAGAAGCCCTTCCCCTGCCCCTTTCCTGGCTGCGGCAAGGTCTTCGCGCGTTCTGAGAACTTAAAGATCCACAAAAGGACGCACACAGGTACGAAACCGCTGTTCTTGAACCCCCACCCCTCCATCCTGGGCCTGGGACCCGAAATCCAAAAGTCAGTGGCCGGGGCGCACAAACCGGGCCGCGGTTGGGTCTGGGCGTCAGGTTCCAGCAGGCAGGCAGTGGAAGTGTGCGCTGGTGTTTAGTTTGAGGCTTGAAATTATGAAGAGGTATAGAGAGGACTGGCCAAGAGGTATCTAGGAATTTAGATTTTTAAATGGGGACTAAAAAAGGCTGGGAGAGCAGAGAGACAAACCCAGCTTTGTGGAGCCCTTGGTGTACGCGAAGCCAGGAGAGGTGGCCGATTCTCCGCGGTGGCGGAGGCGCCAGCAAGTCCAGCTGCAGACAAATCTAAACATTTGCTTCCGGCTAACATCTTTCTCTAGACACCTTAGTGAAGATGTTGTCAAAAGAAGGAGCTAAGGAAATTGGAGGAGATAGGATGGAGGCGCCGAGAAAGAAACAAAAACTGAAAGGGTGGGGGGGAGTATTGAAAGCAAGAAAGTTGGACCTGAGGAGGCTTTTGAAGGCTTATGCATATTTAAAGAGCCCAGTTTTAGTAGTGACTTGTATTTGAGTAAGCTTAAAGAGTTGGGAGAGTCGACGGAAGGCGGAGAAGTCTTTTTTGTCAATTAGATTTTATGAGAGAGTTTTCAAAACCGAATACCCTGCGTTAGCCTTTAAAAATGAAGAGACTGGCCAGGAACAGTTAAAAGAAAAGTTCGCGGCGAGCTCAAGCCTGTGGTCTGAGTCAGGCAGGCCATTCCGGGCCCCTAGCGCCAACAAGGCCGGGAATCCTGTCTGCTTCCCTATTCTGGTTTGCCTGGGTGATTTCTATGAACCGCGTTTGGAACTTGGGGTTTAATGCCAGAGTGAAGGAAGAATTTGCGGCGCCGAGCTCTCGGTCCAGATTACCTTTTAAAATGTGAGTGTGTGTAGGGGGTGGGGTGGGGTGGAGGAGGCGACGAGGGGGGTGCGGAGCGTCGGGGAGGGGGTAGGGGGAGGAGAGAAGAGCAACACAGCAGGAGAATCTGCTGGCAGTGTGAAAATTAGAAAGCAAGAACTAGGTAGGAGCCGCCCGAAGTCGTCTGTATAGCCCCGGGCAGAAAAACCAGCAGCCAGACCTGCTGCCAGTCTGGGCTCTAGAAAAACTACCACCACTGATAATAATAATAATAAAAATTAAATCTGGATCTAATTGGATTAGAAGTTAAAATAGTTCAGATATTTATAATTCCCCTGCAGATATAAGACTTTGTTAAAGACTCGGGTTTTTTAACTTGGAAGGTACTAACACAGAGCTCTTGCCTTTTTATTTTGTTTTGATTTTTATCATTGTTTAAAATTTTAAAAACAGCCGCAGGATTTGTTGCAATCAGACTTCTCTCTTGCCTTTCGCACCAGGGGAGAAGCCCTTCAAGTGCGAGTTCGAAGGCTGCGACCGACGCTTTGCCAATAGCAGCGACCGCAAGAAGCACATGCACGTGCACACGAGCGACAAGCCCTATCTTTGCAAGATGTGCGACAAGTCCTACACGCACCCCAGCTCGCTGCGCAAACACATGAAGGTAATCGCCGCGCTCTCGCTGGCCGCCCTTGAGCCCGGACCCCCTCCGCTCTTCGGCCAGGGCCGGGCTGCGAGTGGCAGCCGGGTGGTGGAAGGAACTGGCGAAGGCCGAAAGCCAACGGTTCCGCTTTGCTGAGTGCGGCTGGGCAGGGAGGGTGGGAGCTGGAAAGGGAAATGAGGGCACCCTAAGTTTACTGTTTAATAATAAAGTTAAAAGAAGGGGGCACGCGACCGGAATTTGGCCCAGGTAGGGAGCTAGCTAGCGCTCTACCAGCGGGTTGACTGTGCCGAGGCTGCCGCCATTGTAGCTGGCAGCGTTGGCAGGAGTGTGGGGCTCTTGCACACAGGCCTGAGCGTCTGCTTACCTAAATCTGAGCAAGCAAAGTACAACGGCTGCAGGAGGGACCATCGCAGGCTCCTGCCTCAAATCCAGCCTCCCCCTTCCCAGATCTGTTTTTCTTTTGTGGGTCCCGGGGGGCGCTGTCCCTCCCTGGAGCACTGCCTTTGCAGGGCGGAGGCGGGCAGCCAAGCCTAAGTCGGGCGGGTCAGGCCTCCCATGAGTTCAAGGGGATTCAGCGCTGTGTGGGGAGGCGGCACGCGGCCTTCACCCGTCCTAGGCGGCCGCCGCGCGGGCTCTTTATCTCCGTAAAAACGCGACTTTATTCCCGCAGGTCCACGAATCCTCCTCGCAGGGCTCGCAGCCTTCGCCCGCCGCCAGCTCCGGCTACGAGTCCTCCACACCGCCCACCATCGTGTCTCCCTCCACAGAAAACCCGACCACCAGCTCCCTGTCGCCCTCCTCCTCCGCAGTCCACCATACAGCCGGCCACAGCGCGCTCTCTTCCAATTTTAATGAATGGTACGTTTAAAATCAGAAACAAAACACCGAGCAAAACCCTATTTAAGAGACTGAACACACACGTACACAAAATATTACTGAATGAACCCTGCGAATCAACACAGCCTCCTACCCGCCCCCCCGCCCCAGACACCGCAGTCCTATTTTTTTTTTAAACCTGCCAATAGACCCAGGACGAGTAAGAGAAAGAAAGCCCCAAACCTTTAATTGTTTTCCTTTTTTTTCTTTCTTTTCTTTCTTTCTTTCTTTCTCTTTCTTTCTTTCTTTCTTTTTTTTCTTTCTTTCTTTCTTTCCTTTTTTTTTTTTTTTTGGCAAAGGTTTGGTAGCCAAGGGGCGGGAGGGTGGTCGAGGAGAAGGCGGCCGCCTGACCGAGCGCTGCCAACCCCAACCGAGGGCCAGTTTCTCGTCGGAATCGAACAGGCCCTCTGGGCTTCCGTTTTGTTTGCTTGTTTTTGTTTTACTTTACATTCTTGTAAATACAGAATTATTAGCTTAAAACTGTACTGTTGGATTCTGTAAATAGTTATATCTCGGTTGGAGCGGGCGGGTGGGTTCGTGGCGTTGTGGTCTTTGCATTGGGGGAGGGGGGAGGGGCCGGGCGGGCGGGGGAGGGGGAAGGGAGGGGGGTGGGCGGCCGAAAGCCAACTGTTTGTACTGAATGGGAAGAATGTTCTAGTAAATGTGTACCAAAATGTGAATTACTTTGTACGATTACAGTCTCCACGTCGACCTAACAGAATATTATTGGTATTAATGTGCTTTTTTTTTTTTTTTTTTTTTTTGTATAAAGTGCAAACATTTCTCGTCCCAAAGTCTAAGTACTTTAGTGCAGTAAAATGTTGTTTCATGTCCTGTCAAGAATTCGTATAGTACGAGCCTGGATCTGCGTGTCAAACTGTTCCATTTGTTTATGTAAAGTGATATTAAAGAAGATATAAACTATAACTGTCCGTTGCTTTTGGCAAAAGATAAAACCACATAATGTATATAATTCCTAGTTTCCATATTTATCCGCATGTAAAGGGCCGGTTTATTCATGTTACAGCTATTCAATATTTATGGCTAGAAAAACTCGTATGTACACTTTAGTTTCCAGAACTGTTTGGTAACCTTTCGTACCTTATTAAAAGATTCTTAAATCTCAGTGATTGTGGTAGGAATTTCTTCTTCACCCCCAGCAACCTGCTGCCTCTTCGGCCAGCTTTAGTGGGTCTCTAGAAAAGCTTTCCAGTCTCCCTCGCCTTTCCTTTCTGTCATCGCAGGTCGTATAAACGTGATAAATGAACGCTACCCTGCTGGCTCTCCGAGAGGGTGTAATTAGTATTTATATCAAAATTTATGAAACAAATTTTCGGCCGCTATATAATTTAAATGACCTTTGCAGACGTACAATAACAACCATAAAAATAACAGAAATAGATTGCACAGGCGACATCAATATTAATGTAGGTAAATTGTCAGAAGCTCAGGGGCTCACTCTGCAGTGTTGCAAGTGAACTTGAAGCAGAGGGTTCCGCTGCCCCCCAAATTAAATTCCCCTGGCTGAAACCGAGTTGCAGATTTACAATATCATATTTTAAATTGCTGTCTTCAATTAAACCATTTATGGCCATAACTAATTTTCAGGATGTTGATGCATGGTTTTACAGACCTTCCTTCTTTGTACAAAAGTAAACGCCCATAAAGCGTTTTACTTATATTTCTTCAAACGTGATGCTAATTTAAATTAATTACTTCCTATGATATGTTATTATTCCTATAATTTTGCCACTGTTATTAGTTCTTTCAAAAATACATCTAGGGAAGAGAATTATTTTATGTAATTTGATTATCTTTCTATCTCTTTTATTTATTTCTCATTTACTTAAGAAATTCGTTCCATTGGCTGGCGTTGATACAGTAAATTTGTAAATGAGGAGACAATATAAAAAATCTAAATTACTTGTGCTTAATGACTGTAGCAGAACGCCTTTTCTCTAAATCAGATTGTCTTTCTTGCAGTTTAGTTTGATAGATTTGCAAGCTATGCTGCTCCTTCGAAGTTAGCTGCGCTGGTAGGAACGCGAGCTTCTTTGTCTCTGGTTGTAGCTTGCATGATCGCCCCATTAAGCAGACAACGTAGGGGAGATCACAAATCAGGGCCTTGGCTGTAGCTGCAAGGGTGTGGATGTGTCAGAGCAGGAGGCAGAAACTGACCTCAGTGTGGACAAGGACGAACCTGGACCTGCTTTTTTAACATACTATGTGTGTTCAGGAAATCATAGGCCATATTGACTCTGAGAAGAAAAGTAAGAGAGGGAAAACCCTGCAAAAGTATGAGAACCCCTTAAGATATTGACATCTATTTCAAAGAGACATTAATTTTTCAGAGTATATCATTGACCAATTACAAAATCAAAATGTTAAATTCTCTTTAAAAATCCTTTGTTGACATGTCTTCATCTCTTGCCATTTGTATTTGTCACTTTTGGCCAACAAAGTTTTATTGGTAAAGGAGGGGATTTGCTGCAGTTTATGTAACACATAAAAAACTGGAGATGGTGGTGTTTAACTTTTTAAAAAATACTATTGTGATTATAAGAGTAAATATTAACCTTTCATGAAAAGAGCGCCACCTTGCAAGGTTTGGCGAGATTTAAGGAAGTTGAACACCTAAACGAGAAATGCTGCTAGCTCCTAAAATTTGTGACCAAAAGCTGTCCCCAATTGTCTTTGGAGGTTTCAGATTGATTAATAGTGTAGTATTTGACATGACACTAGACATTAGGCCCAATAATTAAAAAAAAAAAAAAAAGAAAGGAATAAAGATAGTTCCATCTCTCTAGGAAAGAAAGATAAATACCTCAATTAATAATCCTTCCCCTTCCCATAGAGATCAGAATGTCTGAGATCCTGACATGAGTATTTATGACAATAATAATCATAATAATAACAACAGTATTTTTCAACTTTGTTAGTACATTTAAGAAGACAGTAAATGAGTGCATTTTTTTCTTTGTCCATTCTTAAAAGCAGTTTACTTCAAATTTGGAAATATAAATGTGTCATTATTTGTTATGTTTCTGGTGATTTTTTAACTTTAATATCATTGTATAGTAATTAAATATACTATGATCTATGATTTAAGTAGGATATTTTAAATATAAATTTTAGGGGTAAATATTTACTTCAAAACTATTTCACATTTAAAACATTTTTTTATTTTGGCTTTGAAGCCAAATAATTTTTTTTAAAAAACCATTTGAGGAATACTGTGTGTGTTTGTGAATAATCTCACTCACAGGAAAGGAATTTTTACAGTAGAAGCCAGTATTTATGCCAATGCCCCTTATGCATTCTCTTCTCCAACACCCACCACAAAGAAAAAGTCATTAATGATGTAGGTCGCTTAAAATAATGCTTCAAACTTAAATGTAGTCTATTATTTTGCTGGTACCTTTAATGTCTGCTTCTTGAGATGTATTCTTCATACTTTTCTTCATGGGCTATTAGGTTTTGAAATACATGAATGTGAACAGCGAGATATATTGTTAGACCCTATTTAGCAGGAGCTGAATATGCTGCAAATGGCTGGTTTCTGTGTGTAGCTGTGGATTTTGGTTTAGGCAGACAGCCATCCTGATTTATATTTCCACTGCATTGTATTCTGGATACTATCAAGTGATTAGAACAACTGACAAGTTATTAAAAAGTTATATTGTATCAACAAAAAATGCCTAAGTACAAGCAATCATATTTGAGAAATGAAGAGAAATGAGTTGTGATATGTGTGTGTGTACATTTACAGAGTAAGCATATAAATATACAAGCACCATTTATATGGGGGTTAAGTAATTTTCAAACATTTCAGATCCTTTGTTTTCTTCTTCAAAAGCTACCCCCAACTGCTTTAAGCATTTGCAGCTGATGATTTTGATTTTTTAAAGTCAAGCATTCAGGTTAACCTTTAAGAAGCAAACCACCTCCAAAAGAAAGATGTAACCTTTCAATTGGCCCATATGCTTATCATTTTTTTTTTTTTTTTTTTTTTGCTTTAGCTGACAATGAAAATAGCACTAACCTTCTTTGGTGATGGGCCTGGCATTTAGATGTTTTTATTTGTTGACTGTGAAGTTTTCTCAGAACTTTTAAAGGACTGGCAACAGAACTACACTCCCCAGCTCTGAAACCTTCCAGACATCCCCTTTTTGAGGCCAAGATACAGTAAGTGTGTTGGACCCCTTGTGAATCAGTGCTGGTGTAGTTAGTACCTAAACATACTTCTTTCCAGGAGGCAGCTTGGAGAAGGTCCTGGTCCTTAAAGAGCAGCATTAGTTTAAGATGGGTTGGGGAGTAACTGTATATGGTCTGGCAAACTCCAAAGGAAGACACTGAGCTTGTGCTTTTGATACTTGTAAACTATATATGAAACCATCAGATTTCAGACATTCCCAATTCACATTTTTTTTTAACATGAAATACTAATTACGAATTTATTTCCTCCTTTCTAGGTACAGAGTTCTCGCCTCCTTCTAGTATCAGTGTATTTCTTAGAACTGTGTGTTCATATTAGGAAAAAAAAAGTGTTTTCATGAAGATGGTCACAGTTGATATCACTCTCTGGTTTTAGAATTCTTGAAAATAGAGTGGCAATGAAAAGATGTATCCCATCTATGCCAGTTAACCACTAAAGGTTCACATTACCCATGATACTCCCAGCTATTTACAACCTCAGTCACCATCAGTAATATGTACTCATTCAAACTGGTTACATATAGAAAGTAATGCTTTATAAGGGTAACTATACAGCAATCTTTTTTTTTTTTTTCCAAGTGACAGTCACTGGTTTGGGGGAAGAAATAAGAAACAAGTTAATAACTTCCTATGACATGTCACATTTGAGTCTTTTCTTAAAAGTTTTTGCAAATATAACGGTATAATATATACAGAGAATGGGTAATATTCTCCATTAACCTTTGCAAGACTGGTTGCTCCAGAGTCTCTCCTTGAGCAAGAGGAAACAAGATCAAGCCAAAACAGGGACTATTTTTACCATGCAAGCTGAATTCTGGCATTAGTTCCTAACGTTTATTTCCACTTTAGAGCAAGGAGCTAGAACAGTATGATGCTATTCCAATTGATGCTATAATGGAAGTGGGTTTTTTAAGAATATAAAGTAGGATTTAGCTATCTACTATGGAAATGACATTATTTGGCCGTGAAGATGCTAGAGACATACGACTGTCAACTGTCCCCAATATTTTGGTTGCCTCTGATGGTTGCAGGGAATCTCTAGTATATGGAGGGAAATTCACTGGTTGTGAACTTAGTGATATTTTCACCTATAGCATACACAAGAATCAACTATTAAATGTTGATATAAACATACGGAAGTCCTATCTTTAAAAAAAAAAAAAACCACCCAGCAGACGTTTGAAGGCTAGATACCTTAGCAAATCTATCCTTTGTGTGACAATTCCCATTAGCTACAGAAAACATACGGACGTAAAGAGGGCGAGAGAAGCTCACAGCCCGATTCCTTTTTAAAAATGTTCTGTCTATCCGGGAAAATCCTAGCTTCTCGCAAAGAAAACTGAGTTGTGGAGGCAGGTAAAACCAAGAGAAAGGATAGGGGTGGGCGAGTCTAAGCGTCAAGGGAGATTTTTGTCCTGGAAAATTTCCTGAGAATATATCAACACAGGCTTTTGGGGTGGATGTGTGTGTCGGGATGGGGGGAGCGAAACAACAAGACTTCGCCAAAGCACCCCCACAGACGGCCGGACGGTCAGCGTTTGCAGGGCCCTTTGCGCCACACTGTAGCCCGGCGGGGCGCTTTCCAAGGCGCCGCGGCGGGCTGGGGCTGCGGCTGCGGCTGGGAGAGCTGTGCGCATGCGCGGCCCGCGACCCGCGGTTCCACGTGCTGATGAATATGCAGGAGGCGCCTTTGCCCACGCGGGCTGCGGAGGGAACCTCTCAGAGGCTCAGGCCTGTGAAAGCCGCTGGCCGGGCTGCCAAAATAGTGCGGCGAGGAAGCTGCACGTGTTTGTTTTCAAACCGCGCTGGTTTGAGTTCACAAAGCCAGGCAGATAGCGTCGGCTCGAGCCTGTGCTCGCAGCCATCGGAACCGCAAGCTGAGCTGGCTAGACAGAAGTTTCCCTTACCCCAAGGGTCGTGGCCTGTGATGTGCGCGAGCCCCAGACAGGAGCCAAGTACGTTGAGCATTCCCCCTCTGCCTGTCCGCTCCTAAGCCGGAAGCTGGCACCCTGGCCCTTCTTCTCCCTTAGTTCCAAGGAGAATACGTACCCTCCACTCATCTGGTACCTAAACAGAGCCCAAGTCTGAGATGGGCGGGGGGGGGGGGGGGGGGGGGGGGGGGGGGGGGTTTTCCTGGCGCCCCCCCCCTTTGCCCAGTTATAGGCCTGAATGTCCCCTTGTCTGTCTCTCTCCCCTTTTTCTTTTCTCTCTCCTGTTTCCTCTTCCTCTCTCTGACTGTGTCCTAGCCACTACTTACCCATTTAGGGGACTAATAGCAGCTTGCTGTGAGGTTTTCATTGACCCTTCCCAAATAATGTTTGTCAGCTCGCTAGTTGATGTAGTTCTGTTAAGATCAAATGGGCTTACGTGATGACTGGTGGAGGAACTGCTCTGGCTGAGAGACCTGTAAAGTGTAGGGTTTGGTGAGAGAAATCAGGAGTTTCAGGCGCTGGTGACATTCTTGGGTCCTGCACGTTGCATGATGTTTTGTGGCCAATGTATTAACAGTTCCAGAGCCAATGCATAACCTGTCCGGTGGAGTGGCCAACTTGTAAACAAAGGGGAGGGCTGGTGGAGGCTTCCTGGATTATTCTATTTTCAGATCGGTCTCTATAGAGTTCTGTCTTTGGGTGTTTTAGTCAAAATCCTACATCCCATGTCATCAGATAATGGCTGCCACAGGTTCCAATCCTCCTCTGGATTTTACTTTTAACTGAATGGGTGGACCCATTCCATGACACCCATCTCTCTTGCTTCCCCCACAGCCAACAGGAGAGGCCTTGTGTCACTGTACTGTGTAACTCAGGGCTAGCTTCACCCTACCAGTTCTGACCGGGGGCCATAGCATCATTTCATCTGACAGCCACCACTCGCCAAGTCTTCAGCTTAAGGGTGCGGCCCAGTGGTTTTGGAAACGGTCCTGCCCGGACTAGGCCTTTCCCCTTTCCCAGGCCCTAGGTCTCAGAGCTTGATAATACGAAGATGGCTTGAGAAGAGCCGCAGGGACCCGGACCCACGGAGATCTGGCAGAAGCCCGTCACCCCCACGCCCGGGGACTTGGTCTAACGGGCTGGAGCAGGAGGGTTCTCTTGTCTGAGGTCCCCAGAGGCCAGAGAGCCCAGCGTCTAGTCCGGAGCGCAGAATCCCTTGATCGAACGAATCCCCCGCCACAAGAGCCACCTCACAGGAAACCCTTCGCAATTCGGGTCTTTTTGTGTCCAAACATGTTGTGTGTTTGGGTGGGGGGCGATCTAGATTCCACGGACTCCATGCTTATGATGAAGACGTGTGTTGGGCTCACTCTGAGCAGAAAGCTCAAACCCAGCGTGGGTTTTTGCGTTCCTCCCCAAAAGGCCAGGGCCCAAAGAACCCTTTTCATTTGGCGAGGGGCTTGACGGAAGGGAGGGGAGGGGGCGGGAGCGGGCAGGGGTCTGCAAGCCAGCGGCCGGGCGCGACGGACTTGCCCGGCTGCTCAGCTTGGCCGCCAGCATCCATGCTGGCGACGTGGTTGCTCTTTCCCGGGCCAGAGAGTGGGGATGCCTCTTCCCCCACCCCCACCACCTCCTCGGCGCCCCGGGTCGGCGCCAGAGCCCCGGAGGCCGGAGGCTCTGGCCTGATAGAGGCGAGGCGGGCTCTGTGACCTCCCCCGGGTCAGTCCGAGTTTAGTCTGCGGAGGCGACGGCGGGGGAGCGGGCCGGGGCCAAGATGGACCCCAAACCAGACAGGCGCTTTCCTTCCCCCCGACTCGCGCCTTAGTACCTGCCCATATTGCCCGTCTTCGGTAGGACTATCTGCCTGGCTTCTGTCTGCTGTCAACCTTGCCCGAAATCTAGACCCCAGACTTGGTAAGTCGTGTTCTTCCCCCACCCCGCCCCGCCACCTTCCTAGCTGACTGGGCCCGCGACTTCGTGCGCGCGCGTGGCCCGAAGCGCGCGCTGAGAAGTTGGGCTGATTGGGAGCAGCCGCGCCAATCCGGCCTCTGCGGCTGGTGTGTATGAACGCCGAGGACCCCGAGGTAGTCAGAAATGTCGCGGGGCTCCCCAGTGAGTTGGGAGCGAAAAGCATCCTTGCTCTCCTGGATCTTCTTTGTCCCTGTGGACACCCAAACCTACCTTTTAAGCAGGAGCTTTCTGCTGGTCTCTAAAGTGTGTGTGTGTGTGTGTGTGTGTGTGTGTTGGGATAGTAGCGGGGGAGGAGAACCGTCCCTTTCCCAAAGCAGTTTCTAATCCCTAAGGTCTCCAACAAAGTTTACTCATGGTTTCCATTTGAATGCTGTGAAGTCGTCGTCGTCGTTGTTGTTACTATTTTAAGTGAAGATTTCTAAGTCACGCTTCTCAAATATACGTGCCTCTTGAGGACATTTCGACAATTACCTTGTCCACTAACTCCATTCCCTTTCCTCTGGAAAAAAAAATAAACTTAATTTTTCAGTAGTTGCCTTAGGACACGTCGTTTACGTGTCACTAATGTGAAGAAAGAAGGAAAGAAAAAACAGCCTTGGTATTTCTTGTCGGAAGTCCGTGTGCTCTATTATTGAAATGTGCAAGATGGATTTTTGGGGGGGAGGGGTAGGCAGGGCTCTGGAAGAGTGCTTTTGAACCGCGCTGCCCTGTTGCACGGGGCTGACCTTTGGCTGACACGACCACGGAGCGGGCCGTTCGTTAACGAGGATTTGATACATTAGACATTCGAGCTGGGCGTGTAAACCCACACTCTGAATCCAGATTTTGCTCAAATTAGTGTACGAGGAAATGATCTTTTTAAGTCCCGAGGCTTAACCAAACGTCAGGAGGGCCAATCGCTGCCTGAAAAGGGCAGTGAAGGACACCCAGTAAAAGACACATTCCTATCTCCTTAAAAAACAAACAACATAAAACCAAAAAACATTCTTTGAATAATTCCTGAAATCTTCCAAGTCTCCACCTTGAGGAAATGCTTATAAATAAGGCTAATCATTCATTCTAATGAATTCTGATGTGTTAAATCCTAACACCAGGCAAGGCTGTGAAGGCAGTGACACAGTTATGGCAATAATTCTTCTTTGAGATTCATATATTTTGAGTTAATGTTTTACTCAAAAGAGATACTAGAGTGTGACAATTTATATCCGCCAGGCAGTGGGGCACATACAGAGGAGAGAGTCACAGATTTTAAAGCCGGTTCAAAGTTGATGCGTCCCTCAATTTGATTTGGTTCGATTTGTCTCCAGACTTTGGAGCCCAGAAAGGGAAAGCAGGCTGGCCACCAGGACCCTGGCCTGGAGCGCTGGGGCTGAACCTGCAGCTCCCCGGCCGAGTTGGGGACTTTACTGCAGCCCCTTGGAGGGTGCGGCGGCTCCCGCGGTATTTATTGACTGACTCGGGAAGGTGTCATTTTATTTAAGTTGACATTAAAGCTCTAACTTAAAAAAAAAAAAAAAAAAGGCACAGCCTGAAAATGCTTTCTTTTCTTTTCCCCAATAGCAGAGCCCGCTAAAAGGGGGAGAAATTCGCTCTTGTCGAAGTTCCCAGCCATCTGAGAGTGCAAGGGGGAGGACGAAGCGAAATGGTATTCTTGCTCTGTGCCTCTCGACCCTCTACTCTCTGACTTCCTTACGTTGCTTTCCTGCGGAGAGTACCGCAGAGGCAAAGGCAGTTTTCTGCACCTGACTGCTGGTTTCCGCCGCTGGGTTTTGCTGGGTCTGCCCAGGGGCGGTTCCTGGGACCCGAATTTATTCCAGGCGAAAATGTACACGAAACAGTTTTTGGCCTATATCTTTGCTCAGGGAGTCTCCATCTCCTTTCCCCTGTGTCCTCTGAGTGTAAATGAAAAGATGGAAAATTAAACGAGAAAGGCACGTACTATCATGAAAAAAAAAAGATAGTTTAAAAGTAAGGAATCTAGCGGGGAGAAATCATTCTCTAAGAGCCTACATAGAAGAAATCCTGACAGGGCCTACGAGAGCTACAGGATTTGCTCCAGAATGAGTTCTGTAGACAGCGTCCCACGCACACGCCGATGACTCTCTAAACTCTGGTTCCCGACCCTTAGGACAAGGACAGCTGCGCGGGTTGAACACTTTTCGAGACGATAGACGTCCTGACCTCCTTTGGAAAAAGCACACCTTTCCAAAATCTTGAGAACCCGTCAGGCTTGGGAAGGTTGCAAAAGCTGGTCTAAGAGTTAAGAAGAGAATGGAGAAAGAAGGGAAAGGCTGTCAGAGAAAGGAGAAAGGAAAGATTGTGGCTAGTGACTGCGAGATCGATTGAGTTCATTTTCCCCCAGCGGCGGGTCCCAGCACCCTCCTCCCCCAGGTTGCGATCACCAGCTACTGGTGTACAGGCGAGAAACTGCCCGGGATCACCAACTACCAAAGTTTGTCAAGTTGAGGTAGAAGCGGTGGGTCTGTTTCATTTTAAGGTCCACTTTTGGGAGTCGGTGGAAACAGTATAACGCTGATTTTCGTACAATCTTCTAAGAGTGGAAGGAAGGAAGCGATCGCCGCTTACAGACTTGCTCTTAGTTTCTTTGGCCCCCTTCTCTACAGGCCCCACCCTCGTCTAGCCCACGGAGCCTGCACCTGGGTTTGGGCATCCAGACGCGCTCGCAGGTCTGGGGTACCCGCGAGTGCCCCCCCACCCCCCACCCCCCAGGCCCCTAGCCCCCCAGCTACGAACGCTGAGGTTCTAACTGCGACGTGACTTTCTGGCTAACGTGAGGGAAGCCCCTTTCCATCCTTCTGGGGTTTCATCGAGCCCTGCCCCGGCCTCCCTCCCCAAAACCCCCGTGGCCTTGGTCGGGGCCACCCGGGACCTGACCCAGGCCGCGCTGCCGCTGACGTCAGGGGCTCCCGGTCGCCCGAACCCAAGTCCTGGCCACAAGGTGCCCGGCGCGGGCATCATTAATTATTAGACGGTAAATGTTGTAAAGAAAGCTCAAGCTATTATTATTCAAGCGGGAGCTGACTATATATATATTTTATATGTATATAATATATATTATATATAGTAAGGTTTTGGTTTCTCAAAGCATAGTTACTAACTTCGCACCCTCCTGCGTTCCCGTCTGCCCCCTGGGTCCACTCTTTTGTAGATTTGAGCTCCTTAGTTTGTAACTGGTTTGGGGGATTCTTGGTGGAAGCGCCAATATTTGTTCATATGGGAACTGCATGGCTACAACTTCCCTGTAGATTCAAGCTTGAGGAGCTTAATCATCTCCATCAACCAAGGGTGTGTGTGGGGGGGGGGGGGGGGAGCATTGCTTCATTAAGCTTCATAAAGCTTCATAAAGCTGGATCTAGGATGTTCACATCATCCTTTTGTTTGGTCAGATTCTTAGTCCGAGATCTGATACTGTTATTGTTGTTGTTGAGTAAAAAGGAGGGGAAAAAACTCCACCTACACCGATAGGGCCAAGATAAATGAATAGTGTAATTCGGTATCAGGAACAAAACCTTTCATTTGTAACATCAAACGCAGCATTTCTTTTGTTTTTAAAGGAATTACACTATAATGTCTGACTTAAAATAGAATTTTAAGCAGTACTAACTTCTTCAAAATAACACCAGTTCTTGGTTCTAGCTCTAATACATTTTCAAAATCCTTTCCCTGAGGATTACTGCCTAATAAACATAGGGCACAGCAGGGTCATTGTGGTGTGAATTCTCTCTTGGGCTCTTCTCCACAAAAGGAAAAAAAAAATCATGCCATATATGACGGAATTCCACAGGTGATGTGAGGTGATTTTCTGGAAAAAGAACAAAGTGATATTAGAATTAAACTAAAAACCCATTTGAATTAAGACAATTTTTATGTAAGTGGGAACAATAATCCACAAATTTAAACTTCTTGAATATTATCTTATTTGTCATAAATAACTTTTTTGAAATTCCCTTGTTGAATTAGCTGTTTGAAAGATCCTGCACATAAAAATAAAGCTCCCATGTATCACTGCATAAAACTAGTAAGTAGCATCTCTCAAAAATATAAAATTATCTTCATACTTATGAATATAAAATGTATTTGTCAGTATCCACAGGTCCAGTATGAAAAGTCTCTCCAGTTCTATATATAGGAGGTAGAAATATCTTGAAAAGCACTTTGAAAGGCAGGTAATTTGTTTACTGTTTCACAGACATAAAAACAACTGACTGAACTTTAATTTTTCTTTTGGAAGTTTTAGAGCCCTGCAAGCAGCTTTTGATTCAGAACTGTGATGGTGACCTTTTACTCTCAAATTAGTAATTTATTTTTAACCAATCATTATATGGTAAACATTTAACAAATGTATACAGATTCCTCAGAAGTGTGCAATAATTATTTAGAAAATATGAGTAAAAATAGAGCTCATTCTTATACAACTTATAAATATATTTGCAGTATTGAAATCTTTTTGAAGGAGAGTTTTAAAAAGTTTAAATGGTCATATTAATAAATGTACAAAATTCCACAAGCATGGATCAATAAAAATTTCCAAGAATTGTGTGTTAAACATATTAGAAAAGAGATGCCTGCGCACAAAAAGAAAAATGAAAAGAAACCTCACTTAGGGAAATGAAAACAAAGGTCCAGGGTCCAACATTTTTTTTCTTTAATGATTATTACCTATTTTTATGGCTTGTTATACCAGACTTTTCATTTAAAATTCCAAAATGTGTGTGAGCTGGAAAAAAAATATTTGGAGTTGAGGACAACAGTTAATTGGTATTCAACAACTTCGGTGCTGTTTCTGTTTTTTGTACCACTACTTTTATATACTATAAATCTTTCCAGAGAGCTCTGCTATTTTTGGTACAACAGGCTGAAATTTATGGACCTAAGATATATTCCAGACCATGTATATAACACCCTGGCTGAGAAAAACCCTAGGATATTCATTAGATTAAAAAAAAAATTCAGCTAGTATTATTTTAGTTCCTGAATCAATAAATATTTACAGACTTAAGGCAATAATTGAATCGAAGGGCCACATTTGAAGGTTAGTGTGTGTGTGTGTGTGTGTGTGTGTATCTTCAAATAAGTGATTTGTACAATTTAGGCAATATCCTATGAAGGTTATGTGATTTTTGTGCTGCTTCAATCATAATTTCACTTGCTGACCTCGGAAAGTCAGTTAATATTCTTGGCTCTTACTTAGCTTTTTCACTTGTGAAATCAGTGCCCTAGACGATACTCACTTAATTTTTATATAGTCCTCAAAGTAGTGATTTCACTTAGTCTTGCTTATGTATTAAAGAAAAAAAAAACTTTTAAAGGTAGAATTTTATTTGTGAAAAAAAATGAAATCGGGGAAATCTTCTTAACTGATTTGGATATAAATGAAATAAACTAGTAACTCCTAATTGTAAAACCTCATTGTTAAGGTTTTCTTTTCTGAGAGTCCTGTTTCAGAAATATGATTCTATTAAACAAGGAAGGATACAGGGAACCTATCTCTTTCTCTTTCTTAGTTTGAAAAGGAAATAAAATACATCTCCAGTGTTTTGTTTACACGAATTACAAAAAATATTTTCATAAACCAGGGGCTTAGGAGATGGAAACACTATTAAATTTAATTGTTTAAGGGTGTGGATTTGGGAAGTGTAAACTAAGTTCTGATCATATGCAAATCATGTAAAATATGCTTGCTATATATATTAATGAACTGAAGGCTATACAAATCCTACTATGCAAAGTAACAAGAATAAGAGGAAAACGCAATGCTCCTGCACACTCTCCTCGCTAGATCAGTGTGAAGAGCTAAATATATTGAGTATATTATTCAATCCACAGGTTCTGCAGCTGTTGCTTGTTACTTACCTATCAGTTAACTGCACTTGACTAGACCAATTGATTGATTAATTAATTAACCCGACAAACATTAAAGATAAGTATAGTTATTGTTATGGTGACTATGGCATTTCAAAAATCAATTTCAAATGCTTTCTTCCCTCCAGGAATATAATAGGAAAGACATATACAGTTAGTCAAAATATAAAATAAAATATAGTATTTGTCATTAGAGAGGCATAAACAAAATCGATTGGTAAATGTTTAAGTTTTTGATTCTCTTTAGAAGATATTGGGTGTCACTTGCTGATTTAGAAAATCAGAACAAAATATCATATCATGGATTTTTCCTACTCTTTCCTTCATGCCCTCTTTTGCTCCTTTTCCTCCCCTTTATCTCCCCCTCTTCTCTTCTTCTCTCCCTTGCTCTGGAACCTAAGGTAATATGAAATTTTCAAAAGACCTTTCTCAGGATGGTGGTAATGGTGTTGTGAGCTCGCTGCCTGAATCCTTGCCAGGCCTTTGTCTTTTGGGGGAAGTTTCGTCCAAGTGCCCATCTGTAGTCAGCTAGCCTGGGCTCCCTTCATGGGCTTAAACTTTGTGAATGCTAGGCTCTGGGGCTGGTCAGAGCTTTTCAGCAACCAGGGTGTCCATTTTAATGGTTGAAGTGGGTCAGACCAAGCAGAGACCAAGTTCTGATAACTCCGGGCAAATACCTCAAAAGAGGACACTGATTGGTCACCAGGACATTTCCACTTCGCAAAATTGTACAGGATTTCTCTCTTTTCTGTTATTTGTTTCATCTAAATACAGATTCCGTTGTCACTAACAAATAAATCTTTTTCTTATTTTTATGATGGTTCTTTTGTTCATTTTTATTCAGTTTTTAAAATATTTACTATAAAAGTGTCAGCGTATGACTAATTTTTCATGAATTTTCGATTTGTTTTGAAATATTAAGCCATGTGTTTTCCCTTTCCCTAAGACTGATGTGATTTTCTCGAAATATTTTCCAAGGAAATTTTATGTCCATTTTATAACATTTGATAGTCACCCTACAAAACCGAGGAATCATTCATGTTTTCTGAAAAGGGTTGCATTCAGTTTCTTTAGAAGCTCTAAGAAGGACTAAATGGTAACTAATCAAAGAATTAGAAATAACTGGTCAGTTTATATATTATTCAGATTCCCGTTTTTTGTTTTGTTTTGTTTTGTTTTCCTTTTGTTGCTGTTCTTTGGGTCAATTGGAAAGTGGCGCAACCCAGATCAGTATGGTTTGTACTTGCTAGCTGTTTGGATGAGTCAGTTCAGGCAAGAGGGGTTGCAAAGTATGTTTTAGGACTTTGTTTTGTCATTTTCATGTGTTTCTTATCCTTTTTATAAAAAGTTTTCTTTTGAACAATTTCAAACATATACAAAATTAGAATAATGTAATAAATCTCTATTACCCGACTTGAGCATTTATCAACTCATAGTCAATTTAGTTTATATTTCCACCCACTGTTCTCTCCCAGGATTATTTTGAAACACATCTTAGGCATCGTATTATTTAATATGTAAATATTTGTTACTTATGTATGTTATATGTTATACTTATATGTTACATATACATATGTTAATATGTAGTTAATGTTTGCTACAAAGCAGAGTGGCTTTTTTTTAAGGCAACTGGTATGTTTTTCTGAAACACTGAGCTTTGGGTTTGAGCTTTGGGTTGCTATTCTTGATCTTTTCAACAGTTTTGCTTCCAATACCAGAGCCTTTATTAGCGCTGGAATCAAGGAGCTCTGTAATTATCAAGAGGAAAAGAATAATTCCGTTGATGATCATCATAATCAATGAAGATGGAAGCTTCACGTGCGAAATCTCACAAATTCCAGAGTCTAGTACTCATAATGGAGTGAGAATAATTCACTCAAAAGTTTCTGATTTGGGGAAAATGTGATGACTAGGAATTCCTTTTATTAAAAAAATCATATGAACTTGAACTGGTATGGAAAAATCATCGTACTTGAAAAACTATCACTTAAATGCCTGGAGTTTCAGCTTTATACCACCCAAGGCAATCCCCCAATTATCGATATAATAATAAATGTGAATTTATGCACCGTGATTTAAATGTATTATTTCCTTATCTCATTAAGTTATATGAAATCATATGTTGTGGTTGATTTTTCAAAAGAGAGTACTGATCTTTTAGAGCTCTATACTAAACAATTTATGGATGAAATGATGTGATGTTTGGAATTTGCTTCAAATAACCTTGAATGAGGGGTGGGTATGAATGAGTGTCAGAACCAAGACTTTTATTTCAGGGTAATGGGTGCTTGGGATCATGATAATATTCTCTCTACTTCAGTATATATTTAATTTTTTATTAATAAACTAACAAAAAGAAAAGATAAAAAGTCAGGAAGAACTTCACTAAAGTATCTATCTAACTATCTATCATCTATCTGCAGATAAGTCAAAAGATTTTCATTCAAAATTGTTTGGACTTTAAAATTAAAAAGGTAAAAGTTTACTTCCTTCATCCTGGACTACCCAAGTGTGTACTTGGAAAAGCCAGTGAACCTCTTTCAACATTGGTTTTTACTTATATAAAAATACTTCCTCTGGCTTAAATAAATGCTAATATTTTTCCATGTACCCCTATATATTAGATATCATTTCATAACATCTTGCCAGCAAAAATGTAGCTTAATAATTTAAACTTGCAGTTATTTGAATGTTTGTCATCTAAATGTTCCAACATCTGTTTGTTACTTTCTACTTGTGGTTTTTTTTGTGTGTGTGCATTGATTATGGTAGAACTTCTAGGTATGTGAGGAAAATAATGATAGCTATAGATTTTAAAATGAGATTTTTGCTATAGCATAATTCTGTGCCATCTACTTTTCTGGTGGGAAATATAGGCTCTTGAAGTTCAGGGTTAACTCCCACCTCATTCTTTCTCCTTCCATAACACATCTGCCCTTCAGACTTTATTTCTGGGCCATTCCTGATGGAGGCAGAAAACACAGCATCCTCATAATGTAACTCATTATGGAACTTGGAATTGAATTATAATTTTCAGATTTGAGTTTTTATAGTGGGCCTCTAGTTTTAGCTTATGTTGCCCTTCTCCATTTTCTAACCAGATCTAGAATATTAGGAATAAAAATAAGTAAGCCCTTCAAAGTGCAAAATTATCTACCTTTCAACCTGTCCTGCCCATAGATTGGCATTCTGTCATAGTTTTCTTCCATGTTCTGAATATGCTAGATTTTCCTGCCTGGCACCCAAATCTCCCCAAGGATACAAACCAGCCTAGACAGTACCATGAAACTAGGGCATTAGAAGCATTCTAGTTCTTTCCTCCCTGGGGCTAGATCCTGGTCCATACATCTCCAGCATCAGTGGTTCTTATGACAGCACTCAGAAATGATGGCTTTTCTTATCACTGTGTTATGTCTGTTGTAACAGGTCTTTGGTACCAAGCCAAGCTGTGGAAGCCATTCATTGAACTGACTAACCAGCCCCAGCCCAGTCTTTGCAGTCAGGGAAGTTCTCTCTGGACCAGTGTTTTTCAGAGGACTTGAGTCAGAATCATATTTTTAAAGATTTTATTTATTTGACAGAGAGACTGTGAGAGAGAGAGCATAAATGGGGTGAAGGACAGAAGGAGATGCAGACTCCCTGCTGAGCAGGGAACCGGATGCAGGGCTCAGTCCTGGGACTCTGGGATCATGACTTGAGCTGAAGGGAGACACTTACCCGACTGAGCCACCCAGGCGCCCCTTGGGTCAGATTCATTTTGGGGATGTTTATACAAATTCATATTCCTGGGCTTCACTTCATGTCTAAGGAATGAGAATGTATGGGTTAGGGTGTTGATTGGGAATCTACATTTTAACAAAGTGAAGTTTAAAAGTCATTGACTAAAGTCCTAGATTGTGCCCTTGGATTTGAATTTTTCTCTGGGCCCAAAGTTTGTTTCCTTTCTCCTGCTTCTATTGCTGTGATTTTAAGCTTACCGGTGCCTGTGATTTCTAGGGTGTGGACTTTCATAGAGATTCCAAAAACGAAAAGCGAACAACAACAACAACCTTGGCCAGATTCTTAGCAAACAAGGCTGATGGTCTCAAACATACTACTTGTCTTACCACCATTACCCTTACTGTAATCACTGTCTTCTTTTTTTTTTTTTAAAGATTTTATTTATTTATTTGAGAGAGAGAGTGAGAGAGAGAAAGAGCACAAGAGGGGGGAGGGGGAGAGGGAGAAGCAGACTCCCTGCTGAGCAGGGAGCCCGATGCGGGACTCGAACCCGGGACTCCAGGATCATGACCTGAGCCGAAGGCAGTCGCTTAACCAACTGAGCCACCCAGGCGCCCCTCACTGTCTTCTTCTTGATCTAGCATTAGAGTAAGAACATGTACATGATATTAATAATGATAATGTGCATGAGAGTGCCTTTTAAAAACTTAAAAAGCACCTTATAAATGCCATGTATTATTCAACACTCAGTTAAGGAACTCATAGTCTATTTGGGGGCACTGTACAACCTGCCTCTTGAATGTAGTACAAAGAAAATGAAGAACATATTTTCTGCTCAGGCGAAGCCCATAATGAGGATAACATGTGCACATAATGTTACAGGAAAACAATTGGAAAGCAACATATCTGATTTATATCCCAAACATACTCTTTAGTGATATAATTCTGAGTGCCCTGGGAGATATAGGATAACTATTTGTTTACGTACCAACCATTGTATCTGTTGGTGTATCTATGACTCTATATATTCATCTCTATCAAATATCTGCTATTCATCATTCTATTTTTATCTATCTTTATTTATTATTTATTTATTTTTTTTTTATTTTTACCTATCTTTAAAGTAAATGTGATGTAGTTAGAATGTAAACTCCATGAGGGTAAGCATTTTGATCTGTTTTGACTGACTGTCCTAATGGTTGACTGAATGAAATTAATTAGAAAAGATTTCCAAAAAGTGATGAGTGTAAGGGAGATCTTACAGGTGCCCACCTATTGGTTGGCAATGGTTGTGTAGAGGAAGGACTGCACGACATAATATAAAATTGGCTTAGTGGTGAATGTCTCCATATTTGACATTTCCAGTCTGCCTACTATGGACCAACTCAGTAACCAATGACTTGGGGTGATTGTAACGGTGATTTTTCTGTCCCAGGAGAGGGACTCCTCCCCTCTTAGATCTGAATCTGTTGTGAAGTGGAACTAAATTCTTTTTGTGGATATAAACATGTAAGTTTTTTTGTTTGTTTTGTTAGTTTTGGGGGGTTTTGTTGGGATTTTGGAATTGAACATTTTCTTCCTTTAGGAATTGTGTCTGTTTGTATACACAAATACATTGGACAGTAGCATACATTTGCCAAATCTGAATAGTTGTGGTTTAATTGTAGTGAAGCCTCTTTTGCAATTTCATTTTCTAGTCTATATAAGGAAAGGTAGAAAGATTTTCCCTCGTGGAAACTAATAAGTGAGGATAGTCAAAGTTGAACAAGCTACTGATTATAAGCAGCTTGCACCCAATCAGGATTCTAAATACACCTGGAAATATAATTTGTTAGTCTTTTTTATCTAGATGCTATGTGAAATTTTAATTGTTCAAAAATCATTTACACATATAGCAATGTAGTTTGTTGTCTAATACTGAAGAGCAGTGATACCATGTGTGGGCATATATTTTAAAACTGCAATTTTCAACCTTTCAGTCACTCATTTAACAAATATTTATTAAATGGCTTCTGAGTCTCAGGCCTTCTTCTAAGTTCTGGAGATGCAGTGATAAGTCAAAGTTCCTCATGGAGCTTACATTCTAGTGGGGGGTGGGGTGGGTAGTGACAACAGTTAAGATGGAAGGAATACATACAAAAGGGAACTTCAGATAGTCATAAGCGCTATGCTTAAACTAAACCAGTGTAGTGCGATAGGGAGGCCTTGAGGGGTGGAGAGGTTAGTGAAATCAGTGGCCTTTCTGAGGAGCTGAAATTTAAGCTGAGACCTAAATGATGTGAAGGAACCAGTCATGAGAAGGACAAGGGGAAGGGCATACTGACTAAGGAAAGACAAAAGCTAAAGGTGCTGGAGTGGGAATTAATTTGGCATGTTAATTAAACTGTTTCTTTACTCTTCTACACAAGTAGTCTTCTCTACCTGTTTTGTGCCAGGTGCAACATATTCTAAGGTGCTAGGGAAATGGTGAGGAACAAAACAGACATCTTGGATTCTAGAGCCCATGGAACCATATTCTAGTGAAAAAGAAAGACAAACAACAGGAAAAGTATCAGAAAATAATAAATGAAATAATACTAAGTGAGATGGAACAGTGTAATATATGCTGTTTTTGTGGATGCCTTAACTTGAGGGACCAGAAAATGCCTTTCTGAGTCAGTGACTGGTATGATAAGAGGCTCACACTTGTGTCACATACCCCCTTCGGGTATTTCAAATTATGTGTTGGGACATAACAAAACAGGCTGATGATAATTTGTGACTCTTGTTGGTCTACCTGTAACCCCACCATTTTCTCTTCTGCTAATATGGGAATGCAAGGAACTGTAACAAGTTTATAAAAAAGGGAAAAAAAATCATAAATTTATGTACTTTATTAGTAATAGCAAATTACATGAAACTCTCCTGACCAAGGATTTGGGATATTTGGGATATTTGGGATATTTGGGATATTCAGGCTGAAAACAGCTGTTTTAATTGATGGGAATGTATGGCAGAATTAAGGAGTTTTTGCTGAATAAATATTAGAGAATAGCTTTAACAGTGATGAAACTTAAATAATGAGGGTATGCAAATTAATAAGATTTGAGCAATCCTGCAACAGTAAGAATCAGCCTTGGTCTTAGCCTTCTTATACTTTTTAATTAAAAGCAGTGGATTCACCATTGAGCACATTTTCTTATATTTTACAATTTTTCCAGTGTTGGGATATTGTCTTAGTTGGTATTTAAGTCAGGATTCAAACATCACAGGGAATAGAATTCTATTTAAAGTTGTTCATTTAAAAGAGTGTTTATTGATAGGAAAGAACATGGACAGGAAACAAAGTGTAGTTTCTGCATGTGGGTGGACAATGAAAAGTAGGAGGCCACATGCATCTCTGTCTCTACATATCTGGTCCATCTAGTCTCCTGATTCTCTTTTTTTGCATAAGCTTTCTTTCCTTAGTTATGGTTCCTTTGTCTCTTCCAAAATTCACTTTACATATGGTATTGTTTGACATTGGTCTCAAATTCCACAAGGCCTATAGTTCCACTTTTCACAGTTCTCTGACTGGCTTAGTCTCGCAATGACCAATTTCAATTTCCTAGGAGAGATAATTTGATTTTCCCAGTTTAAATTAGATCTGTACACTGGTCCAAGCAGCTGTAGCTGGAGCAGGGGTGTACAAGCTAGGGGCTACACAGTATGTACTTGTGATATGTTATGTTATAATTAACAAATAATCTCCCATTATATAAAAATAATGACTATATCACATTTAAAAACTTGAAACAATACTTAAGGATAAAGTGTCATTTTGATAACCTCTTCCACCCACACCACACATATCATGATTCCATTTACCCTCTCCCTACTTATACTCTCTCTAGAGCTAAATGTGGTTTAGAGATATACACACATATACATATTCCATGGAAAATATATAGTATTATATAAATTCATTTCTCCATTTAACAAATATTAATTAAAAGCACTGGAGATTTAGCATTGAATAAAATGAACAAAAATTGTTGCCCTCATGGAGTTTACCTTCCAGGGGGACAGACAGACATAAAAGTAGCTAAATAAGTGTGTTGTATGGTACTTGGGAAGATCATGAGTGCTATGCAGAAAAAATAGATCCTGAAGATAGTAGGAAATAAGTGGTCAGAGAATAGACCAATTTGAAGGTGACATTTGAGCCAAAACTTATAAGAGGCCATCTAGAGAAAAGACATTATAAGCATAGGGAACAGCAGGTGGCTGCATGTTCAAAGAACATGAAGAAATTCTGTGAGTCTGAAGCAGAATGAACAAGGAGGAGAAGAGTAGGAGAGGTCAGAGTAACTAACGGATTCTGGGAGCTGGGGAGGAGTTGGGACTACTCACTCAGGTTCTTGTTAACAAGTTTAAGGCCTTTACTTTTGTTTTCTGTGAGGCAGAAGACACTGTAAGGTCTTGAGCAAAGTAACTTGATCTGACATTTTGAGTGGATCATTATGGCTTTGGAGTTGAGACTAGACTGAAGGAGGCTGGCAGCAGTCAGATGTTAGGCTATGACTGTGATTCAGGCAAGAGATCATAGTGATTTGGACAAGAGAGTAGCAAAGAAAGTGGCAAGTTGTCAAGATCTGGATTGATTCTGAAGGTAGAGCCAATAGAGGTTTCTTCTGGATTAGATGTTGACGTGAGAGAAAGAAGTCAAGGTTGACAACAAGTTTGACCTTGAATAATTGGAAAAGGTACAGGTTTCATTAACTGTGATAAAGAAGATTGTGGAAGGGGAAGTTTTTTAGGGTGTGTGTGTTGGGGGGTAGAAATCAAGAACTCAGTTTTGGGAATGTTAGGTTAAATATGCCTTTAGACTTTTGTGTGGGGGCACCTGGGTGGCTCAGTTGATTAAGCGTCTGCCTTCAGATCTGGTCATGATCCCAGAGTCCCAGGATCGAGCCCCGCGTAGGGCTCCCTGCTCAGCGGGGAGCCTACTTCTCCCTCTGTCCCTCACCCTGTTCGTGCTCTCTCTCACTCTCTCTCTCTCTCAAATAAATAAAAATCATAAAAAAAGAAAAAAGTAGACATTTGTGTGGAGTGGCTGAGTAGGCAGTTGGATTGGAGTAACAGGATAGTGATGGTGTTTAAAGCCTTGAGACTGAATGAGACCACCAAAAAAAAAAAGAAGTTAAAGAAAGAAGGAAGAGGTATGAGGCTCAAGTTGGCCTCTCCAAAATTTAGAAGATGTAGAGATATGGAATAACTAGCAAAGGAGATAGAGAAGCATTGAGTGAGAGAGGACACCAGGAGAGGTGGTGTCCCAAAAGCCATGTGAAGAAAGTGTTTCAAGAAGGAAGGCTGTGATAAGTTGTGTCAAATATAATGGCAGGTCAAGTCAGATGGGGACAGAGAAGTGACCATTTAATTCAGTATCAGAAGCTATTAGTGATTTGACATGAACACTCAGGGGGTTTGTGATGGTAGAGATAACTATCTCTTCAGAGTGGTTTTGAAGGAGACAATAGGAGGAGAGGTATATAATATATATATTATAATGGGTATATAGGTGAATGAAATGGTAATATGTATTTGGCAACTTTTTTATGGAGCAGTATGTACTAGGGATTCATACTCTTCTTTGTAGCTCTAGATCTTTTCTCCTAATCATTGCATAATTTTTGACTATATGAATGACCACAAGTGTTTAAGATAGTTTCCTAAATAGGTCTTAACTCTTTCATTTTAGTACCAAGAATATCAATAATCCCTACTCTAAAACACTGATACAGATGAAATGTTCAGTGGAAATTCATAGATAGTAGGAGAGGCCAAACCATGTAGGGACAAGAGTTGACATAAGCCTGGCTGCAGTGGGGATTTCATAATGGAAACCAGGAGGAAATAAAATCCCCCAAACTGTTCTCTGATTACTCTCTTCCTTGGAGTAGGGCCAACACTAAGCAGGCAAACACAGTTTTTTGTTTCACAAGAGATACCAGTGACGGCCATCGGTAATTTTACCAGTAATATTTTTTTCAAAACATGGAAGTTTGTATAAGTTGATTATGAAACTAACTATAGCTCTCCATTATTCTTTGTGACAAGGAGTGGAAGCTTTTTTAGTTGTCGTTTGGGTACCAATCTTTAGGCTGAACATTCTTGCTTTCTGATGCTATTCTCTCTACTCTCAAAACGACTCATCCTGTTTTGGAATGCTTTGTAGCTAGAAACCCCTTTTAGTTCCAACTCTCTCTTATGAAGACAGGAGCTGTTTCTTCCCAACCTCCCACATTGCACAGCTGTTTATGAGGCTTGTAATTAATGAAGATTTGCTAATAATCACACACGCAGTGATGTTCTGGGCTTGTTGAAAGAAATAGGGTGGGCAACAGTCATTGGGCTGGGGCCTGTAACTGTGCATTTCATCAGTAGGCTGTCGATTGGCTGTTGTCTTTTTTAGTAAGAGAATTTCTGGGAGTCCTACTCACATAGTTCTGGCTGAATTACTTCGGGAAATAGGAAATGATCTGAAAGAAGAAATGTTAAAGAGGAATTTTCTAAATAGAATTAACTTTGGGGCACCTGGGTGGCTCAGTCGTTAAGCATCTGCCTTCAGCTTCTCCCCCTCCCACTCCCCCTGCTTGTGTTCTCTCTCTTGCTGTCTCTCTCTCTGTCAAATAAATAAATAAAATCTTAAAATAAATAAATAAATAAATAGAATTAACTTCTTCTGTTAGGTTTATTTAAAAGTCTATAAATCTTGGGGCACCTAGATGGCTCAGTTAGTTAAGCTTGAGCTGACTCTTGATTTCAGTTCAGGTCTTAATCTCAGGGTCTTAAGTTCAGGCCCTGCAGTGAGCTCTGCGCTGGGTGTGGAGCCTACTTAAAAAAAAAAAAAAAAAAAAGTCTACAAATTTTCAGGAATTTCCAGATTAATTGTCTGGGTTTGTTGATTTCTATTTTCAGTTGCTTATAAAATGACAGATTTTGCAGGCAACCTCACTTTCATTGTTCTAATGAAGGGAGCTTGATCTAGTCCAAAAGTTGAAAAGTCAAGTATCTTGTAGGAGCCAAAGAAGAAACCAAGCAAAAAGCAGCTCAGAATTAGAAATCACTAGGGAGAAGTGAGGACTGTGGTGGACTTGTTGCCACATGAGAATGTCTTCCTTGTCTTAACACTCATCAAGTTTTTCAGGAGAAGTTAGAAATCTGGATTTTTACATGACATCTTTCAGCTTGGAAATATTGGCAATGAACTCAAAGTTTTAAGAAAAGCAATCTGTAACCCAATATATTGCAGGCCAAAGCAAACACATCTGCAGGCTGGATCCAACCCCAGGCCACCAGTTTGCAACTTCTGGTCCAGAAGGATCAGTGGCTAGGCAAGGCTTTGGGACAGTGGTTGCTAATGATCCAAATGTTTGCAGTTACAAGTTGTTCTCTCTTTTTTGTTTTTGTAGCAAATTTTAAATCACATTAGCCTGATACTTGAAACCTGCTGGTTCAAAGTAGAGTGATCATATATCTTGGACTGCCCAAGACAGCACTAGCTTAGGACTGTAGCAGTTATAATTATTAATGCTATGTTTTTTCATACCCAACATTATATGGACAACTCAAGTGTCTCTTTTGTCCCCACACCTCATTTTTCACTTATTCCTTCTTCTTCTTTTTTAAGTAGGCTCCACACTCAACGTGGGGCTCAAACTCACAACCCTGAGATCAAGAGTCACTTGTTCTTCTGACTGAGCCACCCGGGCCTCCCTCACTTATTTTTTAATTTGTTTCTTTTTACAAAAGCTATCGTGGTGCATTTTAAATATATACAAAAACTAGACAAATATTATCATAAACCTCCATGTAGCCATCGTCCAGTTTCAGCACTTATCAACTAATGGCCACATGTTTCTTCCATACCCTCACCTGCTTCCTATTCCTGTATTATTTTGAAGAAAATTCCAGATTTCATATCATTTCATCCATAATATCTTATGCCCTTTACGTCAGTGTTATTTAAGTACCAGTCTACCACTAAACATTTAGATTATAACCCATTTTGTTTTAAATTGTCCTTACTTTTTCCCAATACCTTGACTTCTTTGTAGCCTTTCTTTCTCCACTGTCCATTGTGAGTCTGTCCTTTTGTTCCTGAGTACTAGTACTAAGATACTTCATTAGCATTTCTCAAAAACTTTTCAAGAGTCATTGAATATTATTGCTGCTTGGAAGGATACCAGTATTTATGTCTAAAATTAATTTATTCTTATATTTATTATTAAAAATAAAAGATAATTTTGAAACTTATTTTTTTCTAGTCCTTCAACCTCATCCATCTTTTCAAATGTTGACTTGCTCTGCCTTGAATGATTTTTGGTAAATTTATCTCATTGCCTTGTTACAAAGTAAGAAGATGCTTGCCAGATCTATGAAGATCTCTGTTGTCTATTATAAACTAATCTTGGGGCCTAATTTCAAGATTTGTTTGATATTTTTGGTGAAAATGTGTATTCTGGTAACTATGTCCTTTGAAAAATTTCATGAATTGCAAATAATAAGAGAGAGAGTAGGCATGATTGTTAAACTTTGATAACTTTATTAAAGACTCAAAATACTTTTATTATATTAGAATTTTTTTATAGTTTAAATATTTTGGATTAATACTTATGAATGCACCTTATATAATTCACATACATATAATTTGATAATATAAATAATTGATTCCTCGAACATGCTTGTTTTGTTAATTTGCATTTCATATTTGGAAACCTTGAATAAAAATGCATTACATTTTTACTCCTTTTTGCCTTCCTTCTGTGTTCTATTTGTATTTTTCTTTTTTTTCTTTCTTTATTATTATTATTTTTGGTTGTCAAATGATCCTTTATTGAAATATTTTCCTTTGTGGGGTATCTGGGTGGCTCAGTTGGTTAAGCCTCCAACTCTTGATTTTGGCTCAGGTCATGATCTCAGGGTTGTAAGATCCAGTCCCTGTCGGGCTCCACACTCAGCGGGGAGTCTGCTCCTCTCCCTCTCCTTCTGTCCTCCCTCCCTCTCATGCACACTCTCATAAATAAATAAATAAATAAATAAATAAATAAATAAATAAATCTTAAAAAAATATATATTTTCCCTTGTAGTTCTTACCCAGCTGGGTTCCACTGCACCACTATTGATGTCATCTATGATGTCATGAAGGTGTTGGCCATCAACACTGCAGCCCACAGACTGGGCAGTCCCCAGGATCTCTTTAATAGTTCCAGATAGTTCTCTGGCTAAAGATCGGTGTCCCATCTGTCCAGCAATGTTGGCAATCTTATCAAAACTGACATTTCTACTGTGCTTAATGTTTTCCTGCTTCTTTCTGTCTCTTGGCAATTCCTTGAGGGCTTTGATACTCAGGGCAGAGAGAGGAAGGTACCACTTCAATCTGGGCCTGTCTGTTCTGAATGGTCAGTTTCACTGCAATCCTCAGATCCTTCCAATCATCAGTTGCCTTGGCGATGTCATCACCAAACTTTTTCGGAGATAGACTCAGGGGACTGATCCTCAGGGCTAAGGCAGTCATGGCACCCACATCCCCACCGGTCACCTCAAATATACGAATTTGATCTTGTTGGGGTCCTACTTAAGTGGAATGGTGGAGGTGGCTGGTGTCAGATGAACCCGGATTCAGGATGACTGAAGACAGTTGTGCCTTCCTCTCCTCTGAGCCAAAAACCAAACCAAAAGCCTATGATTTTTTAAATAACATGCTAACATTTTCTCTTTGAGTTTTATATTTTTAAATGTTTTTGTATGTTGGTAATCCCAAGCTGCATTTTTTAAGGGGGGAGGGGCAGAAGGAGAGGAGGGAGAAACTCTTAAGCAGGCTCCACACCCAGCATAGAGCCCCACGAGGACTCCATCTCAGGACCCTGAGATCATGACCCTGAGTCGAAATCGAGAGTCAGAGGCTTAATGGACTGAGCTACCCAGGCATCCCCCATCTGCATTATTTTCCCATATTCAATCTTTATGTGTAGAGTACCAGTTGCTCTACATTCTCATATGGCACATAATTATTCTTATTTTCTTACTTAATATAATTTTTCAAATGCTTTGTCATCTTCATAGTTAATCTTTATATTTTGAAGTATATATAATAAATATATATTTAATTGAAAAGATGTTAGAAGGTAAAGGAATTATTCTTTTTCTATTATTTATACAAGTATCTGTAGCCTTACTGTACATACAAATTTTCTGATTAGAACTGGGTGGGCCTGGGTTAAATTTAGAAACAAGTAAAGATTTTGGGACACCTGGGTGGCTCAGTCAGTTAAGCATCTGACTATTGATTTCGGCTTGGGTCATGATCTCAGGGTTGTGAGATTGAGCCTCGTTTAGGGCTCTTCACTGGGCATGGAGCCTGCTTAAGATTCTCTATCCCTTTCCCTCCTCTCCCCCTCTCTAAAAAACAAAAAACAAGTAAAGATTTTGCTTTAAATCTCCTCTTTCCTGGGCGCCTGGGTGGCTCAGTTGGTTAAGCGACTGCCTTCAGCTCAGGTCATGATCCTGGAGTCCTGGGATCGAGTCTCACGTCGGGCTCCCTGCTCAGCAGGGAGTCTGCCTCTCTCTCTGACCCTCCCCCCTCTCATGCTCTCTATCTCATTCTCTCTCTCAAATAAATAAATAAAATCTTTAAAAAAAAATAAATCTCCTCTTTCCTTTTGAAATCTATCTCTGCTTTCTGTGCCTTATCATTCCAAGATGGCCTGTCATTATAGAAGTCACACCTCTACCTTAGTTTTTCATCATGTTTTTTATACCCTAAACTTCTGATTTTTTAAAAAAGATTTTATTTATTTATTTGACAGAGAAAGAGAGAGAGCACAAGCGGGGAGAGTGGCAGGTGGAGGGAGAGGGAGAAGCAGGCTCCCGCAGAGCAGGGGGAGCCCGATGTGGGACTCAATTCCAGGACCCCATGATCATGATCTGAGCCAAAGGCAGTTGCTTAACCAACTGAGCCACCCAGGTGCCCCAAACTTCTGATTTTGTATTTAACGTGGTAATGCCTTCTGTGGTAGAGCTTGCCAGTCAAATATATAAATGCTTCTTAATCATGCCTTGTTTGAAGACTTATTCCTTCTACTGATAAGGTTAGCTCTGATAATATATTTTGTTGTTTCTAGGTTTTCTTTGACTTTTGCAGATATCTAATTTCCATCCTGCAAAGAGTACATGAGAGGGCAAAGCATGGTGTGTGTATACGTGTGTATATGAATGTGTGTACCAACATGTGTTTTATTGCCCTGAAAGAACAGGTATCTCACTCCAATAACTTCACAGTATTATGGAATAGGATGAGTTGGGGAGGAGTTTCCAACTTTTCCAACTAAGTTCTATAGTCCTTGTAAATCCCCTTCTTTGCCAGGCTGGGTAGACAAAGTGTGAGCCTGAAGTGCTTCACTGCCTGAGTGACCTTTCATTCTCCCAGGTGGCTGGGATTAGATACTGCAGTCCTCAAACACTCAATCACAGTTCTTAGTCACAGACTAGGTCACAGCCAAGCAGTCAGCCTCAGGGGATGGTCATGTTCAAGTTCAGCTCATTAGTATCGACTCAGGCCATGTCTTTTGTTTCTGTTCTCACGATTATGTCAGGAACATGCAGAATTTAGGCTGCTTTAAAAAATTTAATCACATCTCCTCAAGTTTTTGACTGTGAAGCAGCTACAGAGGAATGGGCTTTGCAGTAAAACAGACCCATGTGTACAGGTATTTCCTTCCTTTTTTCTCTTTTTTTCATTTGTTTAATTTATCACTGGAAAGGATATAAAAGAGCATGATAAAATTTCAAAAAATGTAAAAGTATGCAATGGAAAGTAAGTAGTCCCTTTCATGTCTCTAAACTCCTTTCCCAAAGACAGCCATAGCTAACATTTTATGTATCCCTTCATAAATTTTCTATTAATAATCAAACATGTATTTATACCCCTTAATTTAAACTCTTCTAAAGAGCTCAGGTGTTTCTGGCATATTTTCACTTAAAATGTGCCTTGAATGTTGTTCCTGAACAGCACATAGAGATCTACTTAATCCTTTTAAAAGACTATGTTTAGTTACATAGTGTTCTATTGTATGCCTGTAAATACTTTATTGAACCCATCCTCTATGGAGGGACCTTAAGTTATTTCCAGTTAAAAATATTAAAAAAAAATTAAAAATGGTACTACAGTGAACATTCGCAGAGATATATGAGGGTAATTATTGGAGACATCCTTAAAGTGGATTACTGTGTCTAAGCATTTAAATTTTGATAGTTATTGTCAAGTAGTCCTTCAGTGAAGCTGTATCAACTTACCTTCCCACTAACATTTGAAAGTGCCTGCTTTCAGACTCTATACTATTAAACTTTTTGATCTTTGCCTACAAATTCAATTTTCTTCAATAAATAGGAAGCAAATAATCTCTCTTCTTTTCTCCATTTCTCTGCCGTCTTTAATTTTCCTGTTTTTATCACAAAATTGGATATTTAAGGTTATAACTTATTAGGGTTAATCATAAATTTCAAATATTAACTATGTAATCACTCCTTATAAGGGAGAAAGAGGTGTTTCTCTGGGCCTACATTCAATTTCCATGCTTCAGTCCCTCTTTGCTTTAACTCTGCCCACATGCTGATATATGGCAGTGTTAATTGGACATTCTGCTTTTTTGAATCTCATGTAGAATGTACATCCAACTCATTTACCACAAAATTAAAAAAAATGAAGAGAGTGAATACAGCCATTAGAGTTGTTGTGAATAATTTGAGTTAAATGTAAATGCAGAAAGAAAATAAGAAAACTCCTATTAAGTACACCTTGCCCTCCTCAATGGAGTACAATACAGATTTACAATGTTAATTATTTCCACCACCTATCTATTTAAAAGCTGTAAGATTGAAATATGAATATGTCGGGCATTTAAATACTAACTTATTAAAAACCTGTACTTTATTAAAATATCATTGTGCATATTTTAAAGTTAAAACTCTGCACTCTGTAGACGTAGAGGTAAAATTCCCATTTATTGTCCGCTGAATGTGAGGGAAATTGGATTTGTCAGGAAGCTGATTGATATCTCGAAGTGTTTTGTTTTCAGTGACTGGCACTGCCTAGTTACAACCATCTATCATCTAACAGGTAATTAGTCAGATTTCTCATCATGAGCCTTCAATCCTGCTGTTTTATTATTGAAATACCACAAACCAGTAGGCAATTTGAATGCAGATAAAATTCTCTGTCATGGTCTTAAGGACAAAGACAACATTTTGCAATTCAGCAGTAGTGATTTTGAATAAAAGTCCCCGAAATGTAAGTTTGGGTCTTATAAGAAAATAAATATAAAAAATTTAATTTGATACCACATTTGTCCCTTACAGTAACAACTGAGACATTTGTTGTTTACAAAGCAATCCAGTGTTCTAATATGAACTTACTTTATTATAATAATTTATAAGTAGAAAGTTAAGTGAAAGAACGTTGATAGCATGAAAAATAAAGTTAGACAAAATAAATGAACTAAGTCTTGAATAGCTTTCATTCATTTTTCAAACTATTTTAAGATGGTGGATAAAAGTAGTCTGTAATTAGTAGTAGCTAATAATATGAAAAGTTTACTCCTTTCAATTATTTTTCATAAGAAAGTTTAGAAATTAAAATAATTAGGAATTTTAAAGATGAATTATTTGATCACTCTTACACATGCTTTGTAGTAAACAAACTTGCTTCTGAAGTTGATGCTAAGATACTTTGGGGGCCTTCTATGATTTATAGATTTCAGGCAACTGATTTTACATTACTGGTATTCCAACAAGATTGATTATTTCATACCATTTAATATTATTTTCTTGACTTAATTAAAAATCATTTTGGGGCAGAAGGAGCTGCACTGGGTCATGAGGAGTGGCCCATTATATACTTTCAAGTTGGGAGGGGGTTAGGCATAGTGTAAATCCCTAAGGAATTTTGGAAGCAAGGTTTCCAGGACCTTGAGGGGGCTAGCTATTGTTAGGGAAAGATCATTTATTACTGTCTAATAAAACCTTAGTCATGAGACCCTTCAGATGTCTATCAGTGGGTCATATGCTTGGGGGATGATTGCCAACATATATCTTGGGAAGTAGAGATAAAGGAAGTTTCCAAAGGAATTTTTATATGTTAAAGTAGACTCACAGGATCCTGGGGGTCAGGCTAAGATTGCCTTTTACCCTTAGCAAGGTATTAACATAGAGGCAGCTGAGTTCCTAGCAGAGTATCATTCTGCCTCTTTCAAGAACTTGTCAATGGGCTGTAAGTAGTAAGGAAGTTTAATTTTTCTTTTGCCTTTGTTTCCCACATCATCTCCCCCCCAACTTTTTGTGTGGGACTAAATGTCTACATGCTTTCTCAAACCTTAGTTAAATAATAATTTTCTTTGCTCCACAAAGTATTGTATATATTGCACATGTACATTAAAATTATCCAGATCAAGGGAGCCTGGGTGGCTCAGTCGGTTAAACATCCGACTCTTGATTTCGGCTCAGGTCATAATCTCAGGGTTGTAAGATCAAACCCTGTGTAGGGCTCTGTGCTCAGCGTGGTGTCTGCTGGAGATTCTCTCTCTCCCTCTCCCTCTGCCCCTTCCCCCTGCATGCTCTCTCTCTCTCTCTCTCAATCTCTCAAATAAATAAATAAATCTCTAAAAAAAATTAACCAGATCAAACAATGTTTTAATTCAGTTACATAGTCACGTCTTCTGGTGTGTAATAGATTTTACCAGAAAGAAAATTTTTACATAATTAATTTTGATTTTAAAATATAAATTAAACCAAAGCATAAGCTTTGGTTCTACCATGAACATTTCATAAGATCTTTTCATATGAAAACAAATACCAATTCATAAGCCATGATTGCTTACATTATCTTTTTTTAAAATTTTTTTTAATTTTTTTTAAAGATTTTATTTATTTATTTGACAGAGAGAGACACAGCGAGAGAGAGAACACAAGCAGGGGGGGTGGGAGAGGGAGAAGCAGGCTCCCCGCAGAGCAGGGAGCCCGATGCGGGACTCGATCCCAGGACCCTGGGATCATGACCTGAGCTGAAGGCAGTCGCTTAACCAACTGAGCCACCCAGGTGCCCGCTTACATTATCTTTTTAAGATATTTTTAAATTTTTAATTTTTAAAAATAATCTTTACACCCAATGTGGGCCTTGAATTCACAACCCTGAGATCAAGAGTCGCGAGCTCCACCGATTGAGCCAGCCAGGCACCTTGCTTACACTATCTTAATGCACTAATATAAAAAATACTCTTACAGGTATTACACATGGAGAATAAAAAGTTAAGAGAATAATTAAAGTATTAAATAAGTGATCTGGTTAAGCAGACAAATAGAATATTACATACACTGCTGCTCAAAGTAGATAAAACATGTGATAAGGTTTCCAGACCTGGATAAGATCACAATCTCTATTATCACATAAAATCCAAAGCTGCTAGTTCCCTGAGAATTTTATTTAGATAATATTTATGCAACACTGAATAAACACAAATTGAAACCTTAAGTTAAACTTCTAGGCTCTTATAGGCATCAAGATAGAGCACACACACCCTGCTGGCTTGGCTCTTGGCACCTAAGCATATTGGATTTTATTTCTATTTGTGAGTGAATGAAAATTTTAGGTGCTTCTATTGACTACTTGACTACACCATGGCATAATAAAAATAGGTAATAACAAGGGAGATTTGTTGCAAGGCAGGTTCACTTTTTCATTTAATCCTCCCATGAGAAAGGTCCTGCCATCATCCCCATTTGGTGGATGGGATACTGAGGCTGAGAGAGATTAAATGCTTTGTCAGATTTCATAGAGCTAGTAGAGTGGTGGAGTGGTGGGGATGGAATTTGGACCTAGGTACTTCAATATGGATCTTAGGCCCTTTGTCTCTGTTTGCTAGTACCAAAGCAGAATATGGCTCACATTCTAAGCACTGCCCTGTTCACTCATTCTAGAGAGATCTTGTCCATAATAGTCTTCATCTGGGGGCACTGTAGAGTGACACATGGAGTCACCATCTTTAGTATCTCCTGACAGCTACCAGCTACCATGTACTAGTCTTACTCCTATAGATTTTCTTTGGTCAGCACAATTTTTTTTCCATCCATTACCTTCATCTGAAGCTGAAGTCCAAAGAGATGAAAGGACCAGTAGAAGATTATACAACTGTTAAATGGTAGTGTTAGGTAATTCATTGCAAGAAACACAAATCATTTTTTTTTTACACATTCAAGTATATTTTCTTTGCAGCATATGGGAGAAATATAGTATAATGGGAAAAAGCATCAATTTTGGAGTTGAAAGACCGGGGTTAAAAATCTAAATTCTACCAGTTAGTAGGAGGTGTGTACGTGAGTGAATTACTCAACCACTCTAAACCTGTTTTCATATCTATAAAGTGGGGACTGATAAGAATATCTGTTCTAGTTATTCTGTGTGTCTGGTGTGTGCAAGTGTTGGACAATACCCTCTCCTCTCATATGCTCCTGTTTCCTCCCATTTGAAAGCTACATGAGCTCTTCTGGCTCATATTTCACTAAGTTGAAACATAGCACTAAAACAATAAGAAGTTTAAAAAAAATAAAACAATAAGAAGTTTTATTTTGAGTTCTTTAATTTAGTTTAACTAGGGTGAATTGTAGCCAGTAAAGTCTTTATTCTCATGTACAGTTTACTGAATCAATTGACTATTATTCATGAGCTTTTGGGAAGATATCATTTGGCTGATATTCATGAGCTTAGGGGAAGATACGTAATAATACCAAGACTTTAAACAACAAAATAGGGCTGGAGGAAACATCTGGAGGTGATGGATATGTTTGTGGCGTTGATAATGGTGATGGTTTCATGGGTGTATACTTTTCTCCAAACTCACCAAATTGTATACATTAGATATGTATAGCTTTTTATATATCAAACATACCCCAATAAAGTGGGTAAAAAATGATTTTTAACCATACACCTGTAAGAATGATGGGTACTACATCAGGATATAATTCTATAATGCTTGATCCTACTATACTTTTCCTAGTATTTCTTAATAACTATATTCCTTAAGGTATGCTTGGTGGATGGATTAAATTAGAATCACTGGAGGTGCTGAATAAATATTCAGATTCCTGGGCCCTCCTTTGGAACTATTGAATCAGAATCTCTGAAGGAGAGGACCAAGAATCCACAATATTCCAGGAAGTATATTATTGTATTGATTGACTGACTTATCTCTGTCTACATTCCACCAGCATGTAGGAATAGACTAATATTCTAGGTTCTGGGAGCACATTGTATAGTGCAAATGCCAGATACACAAACAAATTACAAAACAACATGATAAAGGTTAAAGCAGAGGTATACAAAAGTATGCTATAAAAGCACACTTAATAATGGCTAATTAAGCCAGCCAGGTAAATCAGAGGAGATTGCTTATGTCTCTACCATGGCAGTTGAGTTGGGTTTTGAAGGATGGGTAGAATTTCACCAGGGAGAGAATGGGATTTGAAGACAAAGAGGATATTATAAGCAAAAGGAACAACAGATTAAAAGACACAAATATTTGAGGTGAATTTTAAAGGAGTACTTTTACATATTATTCTTAGAAATATAAGTTATTTCATATATTTTTGGAGGGCAGGTGGGCAGTAAATTTTAAGATGACTTTGTACAGATATTCGACCCGGCATTTCCACTGCTTAATATCTACTCTAGGAAGACATGAACAGATGTTCACATTACAGAAGACAATTTAAGTGTCACTCTTTAAGAAATGGGCAAATAAATCATAGGGCCTTGATTTATTTATTTACCAAATATTTACTGATACTTATTATTGATATTTATGAGTAGTTATGTGCCAGGCACTATCTAGGTACTAGAGATAAAGCATTGAACAAACAGACAAAAATATATACCTTCATGGGGCTTATAGTAGGGAGAAATAGGCAAGAAACAAATTTAAAAACTAAAGTATTGGGAAAGATTGCTATAAGTGTCATGGAGAAAAAGCAGGGAGACAGCGAGAGAGGGAACACAAGCAGGGGGAGTGGGAGACAGAGAAGCAGGCTTCCTGCCTAGCAGGGAGCCCGATGTGGGGTTCGATCCCAGGACCCTGGGACCATGACCTGAGCCGAAGGCAGACGCTTAACAACTGAGCCACCCAGGTGCCCCTAATTTTATTATTTTTAAAAAATATTTTATTTATTTTAATCCCAGGACCCTGAGATCATGACCTGAGTGGAAGGCAAACAAACGCTTAACCAGCTGAGCCACCCAGGTGCCAGGTTTGTAATTTTAAATAGTGTGATCAGAGGGTTCTAACAAGTGTAAAAACCCTGCAGTGAGAGCATGCCTGATAGTTCATGGAATAGCAAGGAGGCCATGTAACTCTCGTGGAAGAGAGTACTTGAGGAAAGACTAGTAGGAAGTGAGGTCAGAAGTGGGAGTGCTTTTGTAGGTACGGCCTGTAGCTATTGTAAGGACTCTCTGTCTTTGACTCTGAATGATGGGGAGCCATGGCAGGGTTTTAAGTAGAATAATGAGATGGTCTGCTGTATTTTTTTTTTTAGACTTTATTTATTTATTTGAGAGAAAGAGAGAGAGAGCAGGGGGAGGGGCCGAGGGGGTGGGAGTGAGAGAATCTTAAACAGGCTCCATACCTAGCGTGAAGCAGATGCAGGGCTCAATCTCATGACCCTGAGATCATGACCTGAGCTAGAACCAAGAGTCAGACACTTAACTGACCCAGCCAGCCAGGCACCCCAGGTCTGTTGTATGTTTTAATAGAATCTTGTTAATGCTGTATGGAGAACAGACTAAAGGAGGCAAGGGTGGAAGCAGGGAAATCAATTTGGAGGCTATTATAATCATCTAAGTGAGAATGATTGTAGCTGTGACCAGAGTTGGGGTTGTTGATGTAGTGAGAAGAGTTTGGATATGTGTGTGTAGGGAAGATAGGGCCACTAGAATTTCCTGATAGACAGGGTATGGGGTGAGAGACACAGGAATGAGTCTGGGAGAATTCCAAGGGCTTTAGCCTGGTCAGCTAGAAGGAGAGTAGGAGGACTGGCTGGGCTGGAGGAAGGTCAGGAGTACAGGTTTTGACACGCTAGCTCTGAGATGTCTGTTAGACATCCTGTTGGGGATGGGGAGTGGGCAGTTCTATATGTGAGTCGCAATTTAGTGGTGAGGTACAGCTCAGAGACCTACATCTGAGAGCTACGAATGAATGGTATTTAAAGTCATGAGATGGAGGAGATCCCCAGAGATTCCAGAATTTGGGATAATATTCAGAAATTAAGAAAAATAAGGAAAACAATAGCATCTGATAATAGTAAGCCAACATACATAGAGTTTATGCCATGTATCAAGCACTGTTCTAAAGGATTTGCATTTTAAACCTCACAAAACCTTACAAGGGAGGTAGTATTATTATTTCAATCTGCCAGATGGGAAAATTGAGGCAGAGAGGAGGTTAAGTAACTTGTCTGAGGTCACTGATAAAGGGGCAGAGTTGGGATTTGACTATATGCTTTTCTTAACCACAGAAAGGATTAAGTAAAAAATACATTGCAGAATTATGTTATCATTATGATATAAATATAAAAGCCTCAAATACCATCATTTATTTCTCCATATGAATGTCTATGAAAATAATTGCTGAGGAAAGATCTGGATGTATGCACTTCAACCAGGAATTAAAGATTTGGGCAACCAAGGAGATACCAAATTCACAAGCAGTGTAATAGTTACATATTTGGGGAAATAAAGAACCAGTTGGATATGCCCCAGCTTTCTGATATTTAAATAGCATTTATTCCTACCTCGTTTATCGTTCTTGAACCTAAGTAGATTCTTACTTCAATGGGCTTTTTGGACATAATTTAGAAAAACAATGCTGAAGGATATTGATTTAGATCAGAAACTGTTAGGCCAATAAGTCTCATATTTCTTATATAATTTTACTACAAGAAAATTCCATAACAGCAAGATTTGTCATGGCTTTAGCCTGTATAAGTTAGGGTATCATCACTTGCTACCTACCCACTAATTTGGATTGGTAATACCTGCATAAGTTATAAAGAATTTTCACAAATGGATTTTTGGATTTCACTCCAATAGGCTCTATTATGCTAATATTTAAAATGTCTTTTGAAGGGAAATACTAATTCAATCAAAGGATACTCTACTGCTTAAAAAACTTGCCCATGCAAATATCCTTGATTATTAATTCATTGAATCATAAATAAAATATAAGTTAAATTAATTTTGACTTTGCATTCAGTTTCATCTTAAGGCCACATTCTGCCCTTTTGCATACCAGCTGATGTCCCTGGGAAAGGTTTGCAGCTGTTTCCATAACCAGTGCTATAATGACTCACCTGCCAGACCTGCACGGCACTCCTTGTGAGAGCCCGATGGCAGGATATTGATTTCTTTAAAGGCTATTAACATGCTCAATGATGAGGGTGTGAAGGATAAAGCAAAGGGAGATGGAAAGAAAAACCTTAGAAACATTCAGATAAGTCTTCAAAATGGAAGTGCAGAGAGAATTTAATCGGCTAGTTATCTGACCTCTACACCTTTGCAGAATACAAGCCTATCTGAAAATTCACTTGGTAATAAAGTTTCCATGATATTTGGCACCTTCTGCTTCAGGCTAGAAAATCTGGGTACTGTTTTTCACTACCATTTTCCTTCTAGTGAGAGTTTTGTCATAAAATTCTTCATGAATATCCTTATATTTGGAAGGAAAGATGATTAAAGCTTGTTTCAGCACATGGACATGACACTGTTTGGTTATCATCCAGCCATTTCTAAATTGATGAATAAGGCAAACATTTATTTAACATGGATGCTAAGCACTCGACTAGATGCTCATAGGCAAAAGGGAGTTCTCAGAGGGGAGAAACAGGACATGCCTCGCTATACACTATAAATGGGATAAGTATTGCTCTAGCATGAACTATCATGGAAAAAGGTCGTGATAATTAACTCTCCTTTGTGCAGGGAGCACAGTTAGAAAATGGAGCTGACATTTGAGCTGAGCTTTGAGCCCATAGAGGTTTTAAGTATGAGTATGATCAGAGCTGTGTAGGATAGCTACAGATGTAGCCATCTGTGTGGGCAAGATGGCTGTCATTGGTGTGTTGAGGAGGAACGGAGTGGTTGAGAGATTGAAGCATGTGATTATTGTAATGCTGTAGTTAAGAGGTGCTATGGGGCTGGATTTGGGTAATGTAGGGGAAGGAAGGCATGAATAGCAAGAGATTTTGGAGATGCATCTCACGGGACATGGTAAACAGTTGAGAGTGGTGGTTGAGGGAGGCAAGAAAGCAGAGAAGGAAGAACCAAGATTTACTCTCGAGTACCTAGTGTAGACCACCAGAAAGTTTTTTGCAGGGGGTAATTGAAGGGAGTGATTATAGGTTCAGTGTTATGCATATAGAGTTTGGGTTTTCAACAGATTATTCAAATGGAAATGTCGTGTAGGGGGTCCAAAGGGTATGTCTGGAGCTCAGGTGGGAAGAGACAGTTCTGGAATTATTTATATCAGGAGTCAAAAATATACAGGTGATGGCTGAGGTTCTCCAGAGAGCAGCTCTCTTTGATGACCTCTGTGAGCCTCATTTTCTGAGTAATAGTAACTACACTATGAGTTGTAGTGAGAAAACTGATAAGAGAGAGCACACAAAGTCTTGTGCCTGGAACCTAGTAAGCACTCAGTCTATATTAGTTATTACTGTGGTTGTTGTTTTTATTTGCTAAAGAGCAGAGACAGGAGAAGTCTGGGAATGGTGAGTATAAACCACTCCTACAAGAATATAGAGATGACAGGGCTGAGAGAGCTGGGAAGACACTTAAAACGAAGGGTTTTTTGTTTTGTTTTGTTTTTTAATTGATGGAGAAATGGGTATATTTATAAGGGGGAGAGCGATTGAAGATACAAGAGAGAGATGGACAAAATCTTGGAGTTAGGGCCAGGAGACTTACTGGACATGTTCCTAGATTATCACTTGGGGTCTGGCACACATGGTTGGAGGCTTGAAGGACATGATAAAGGTTTACAGACAGCTTCAGTGGGGATTGAGAAAAAAGGCTGTCCTTGGGCGCCTGGGTGGCTCAGTCGTTAAGCGTCTGCCTTTGGCTCAGGTCATGATCCCAGGGTCCCCCGCATCGGGCTCCCTGCTCCGCGGGGAGGCCTGCTTCTCCCTCTCCCACTCCCCCTGCTTGTGTTCCTGCTCTCGCTGTCTCTCTCTCTGTCAAATAAATAAATAAAATCTTAAAAAAAAAAAAAAAGGCTGTCCTTGTGTCTTCTTTTGTTGATCAGTCTTTAAGGTCCTATTGATTTTACCAGGACCTGGATTTTCTTCTTCAATACCTTAGTTCAGTCCTGTAATATCAGACACTATTCATGCCTTACAACCCAGTCCAGCCTCTAAAAAGCCAACTACTGTTACCTTTAAAAGGTACCTATTCTGATATATCCCCAGTTAAACATTTCTGATGTCTCCTCATTGCCTACAAGATGAAAAAAATCTTGATTCCTTAATATCCTACTTTATTCTTATCCATCTTCCCTAATACACCTAAGGTTGCAGTAGTCCTGAACTGAGATATGCTCTTCCATTAGTTTGACCAGGTACTGTAACGTGCGAAAGGTAGTGCTTTTGAGTGTAAGGGGGTGCTACTAAATAATGTCAGGACAGTAGATAAAAACTGGATCCTAGTGTCTATCATCCCCCCGATTTCTCACATTTATGCCTTATTTGTGTCTTCTGTTCATTTTGCTTGGAATATGCTCTCTGTCATCAATTTCATTCTCCCCCTGGTGAAATCCTATCCATCCCGCAAAACCCAATATAACTGCTAGGTGCCAGAAATAATCAATCCCCTTTGATTTCCCTGGCTGGCTCAATTAGCCATTTTCTCCTCTATGCTTTTAGAGCATAGAGCATTTTATGTACCCCTGCTTTTATCATGTTGTTTTGTAACTTGTTTACTTGTATAACTGCCCTGTCCAATATACTGTGAGCTCCCAGAATCCAGAATATTGGTGTATACTTGGCATTTGGTACAGTGGGTCAGGCCCACAGAAGTCATTCAGTACTAAAATCATGTATTCCCTTGAATTGTCATGATCATATGTGCCAGCTTCCCTATTATATTATATGGGGCACCTGGGTGGCTCAGTTGGTTAGGCATCTGACTCTTGATTTCAGCTCAGGTCATGATCTCAGGGTCCTGGGATTGAACTCTGCATTGGGCTCCATGCTGTTGGGTTCCACACTCAGCAGAGGTCTGATCAAGGATTCTCTCTCTTTCTCTCTCTCTCTCTCCCTCTGCTCCCCCCAAAATCAATAAATAAATCTTAAAAAAAAAAAGTCATGGAGACTTTGCTTTCAGTTGATCTTTTTATCCTCTTTAGGGCTGGCACATTTTCTTGTAAGGAGTAGGTCCTGAGCTGTATTTGTTGAATGAAAGAATAAAAAGACACTGAAAAATACACTTAAGTTTCAGGCTATTAGTATATAATTTTGAAAACCTGTCCTTGAAACAATATAGTATTTTATAGAATTCTCTCTTGTTAAATAATTTCAACCTAAATTTGCAGCCTTGGGTTAATTTCCAAAGAGATTATTTTGTGGGTAATGGTGATTTAAATCTCATAATATGTTTAATGCTTGGACAAGCAAATCCTTTTAACATCAGTTGAATTTAAATATGCAATTTCTTCTTCTTTCACTCCCTGAATATGAAGTACAGCAACCTTTATCCTAGGAATGACCCAGGTTCCTAAGCTGAGCTTTATTGTTTGTGTATTGAGAGGTCACGGAGAGCTTTCTGTGGAAAAAAATAGAATAATTATGATATTCCTAAAGGAGGAACAGATGATGTTTTGTAAACAACAACCATATTCGTTGCTTTCCGCCAATTGTCTTCCAGAAAGAAGCCTCCACCTTCTGATGGGAGAGAGAAACTGCTTGGGTATCTGCTGGAACGTTTTCTGATGGTGTTTCTGATGCCTTTTAGCTAGTCTGCTCTTTTACCAGTTGTGGTACTGAGATAACATTAAACACACACACACACAAGGCAGGGTTTTTATTTTGAAGTAGTTACTGCCGGAATCTTCAAACTATTTAAACCAGTTGTTAAGTGACACTTTATTATTTGAAGTAATTGAGGCTGGCAAAGGCTGTAGCTGTCCCATCCATAAGCAGTTACCGCTCGGAGGTGTCAGAGACCCAGGGAATCGGGATTCTTATTATTGGTTTTATTTTTAGCTGTGTCAGTCATGCCGACTGAAGGCTGACACGAGAGCCAGCCTATAATGAGATGTCATGATTTGTTGCTTTTATGCATTCACCTTGGGGCAGTCATTATACCAAGTGAACAGCTCATGGCATCTCTTCCTGTGGCTCCTACTGCCATCTCCGGCTCCTGCTGTTCCTGTGGTCATCCTTCTCCCTCTCCTCCCTGTGCTGTCTCTGGCCAGGGCTTTCCCCCTCACTTTCCCTGCTATTGCTGATAGCTCTTGGCTCCTGGTGGCTCAACTAATGTCTGAAGCTAAAGGCTGCCATCTCAGTGAAGTGTTGTTTCCCAGAGTGTAGCAGGGAGCTGTGCATGAAATACTGGGAAAAGACACACCGCCTTGTGTGCTGGCATGCATCCGCCTCCACTTGCGGACAACAGAGAGGCAGCCCATCACAGCTGGTCAGGCGTGTGGTCCATGAACTGCAGGGTCCAGCCGTATGTCAGTCTTCTACGTATCATGATACTTTGAAGACTTCTAAAACAGATATCTATCTTTATTCTATGTGAGTCCCAGCCAAAATGATTTCTAATTCCGTATTCTGTGCTTCGAAGGTTGGCAATCAAATATTTCCTATGAAAATAACCAAAATAAGAAAATAAATGTGATGGGGCCGAAGGATGTTGCTTTTGTCCATCCATCGTAGAGTGAATAAATAAATAGTTTTTGGTGTTTACAGATAGTATTGTTATGAAAATTCTTGTCCTTGTCTTTTAGTAAATAATATATGTACACATTTTTTTGTTGGCTATATACCTTGGAGTGAAATTGTTGGATCTAGGGAATGCATATGTTCCATCTTAGTGGATACTTCGTTTTTTTATTTAACTTTCTTTTTTTTTTTAAGATTTTATTTATTTATTTGACAGAGAGACATAGCGAGAGAGGGAACACAAGCAGGGGGAGTTGGAGAGGGAGAAGCAGGCCTCCAGCCGAGCAGGGAGCCCGATGTGGGGCTCAATCCCAGGACCCTGGGATCATGACCTGAGCCGAAGGCAGACACACTTAGTGACTGAGCCATGCAGGAGCCCCTAATTTTCTTTCTTTTTTTAAAGATTTTATTTATTTATCTGAGAGAGAGAGCGTACAGATGTGGGGAGGGGCAAAGGGAGAGGAAGAGAGAGAAGCTGACTTCCCACTAAGCATGGAGCCCAACAAGGGCTTCGATCCCAGGACCAAGACCTGAGCCAAAGTCAGACACTTAACTGACTGAGACACCCAGGCGCCCCTTCATTTAACTTTCTACTGTTAAATATTTTTATTACTGAATAGCTTTTAAAACTAATTTTTATTAGTTACACAGTATTTCAGCAAAGTCGTCATAATGCAGTTTACTTAGTCCTTTCCTTACTGGTTCAGTGTTTTGCTGGCTTACAATTTCAGAACTCCTTAAAAAAAAGTTTATAAAATCTTTATTGGGGCGCCTGGGTGGCTCAGTCGTTAAGGGTCTGCCTTTGGCTCAGGTCGTGATCCCAGGGTCCTGGGATCGAGCCCCACATTGGGCTCCCTGCTCAGCAGGAAGCCTGCTTCTCCCTCTCCCACTCCCCCTGCTTGAATTCCCTCTCTCGCTGTGTCTCTCTCTGTCAAATAAATAAATAAAATCTTAAAAATAAATAATACAAAATTTTTATTAATTTTGGGTATAACTCTTTTTGCTTTATATGTGAAATGTCTAAATGACATCCTAGAGATGATAGTCACAACATATATATATGCCCTCACCATGTCATCTGAACCAGACATTGAAACAGGTGCTGTATTTATGAGGATAAAATAAAAGTGTTCTTAAGTACTCAGAAAAACTCATCACCTTGTGATTGGATTAGAATCATTCTTCCTCTCCCTCTCTCTCCCCTTCCTGCCTCCCCCATCCCTCTTTCTCTCATCTCTTTTTAAGCACAACTCATGGACTACTCTACACTTTGCTTTTGTACCTTGCTATTTTTCATTTAGCAATAGATTTGGAGATATTTCCTGTCAGTACATACAGATTTACCTTGTTCTTAATGACTCATGCCATTTTAATTTGTTGAATTGCCAATTAGCATAGTACTCAAATAAAGATACCAAAATTGAGTTTGATAAATCAATAATCAGCAATCAAGAGATACTCTATAGATTTGGGTAGACTTTTCCATTGTAGAAGAGGCTTTTTAGGCAGCAGGCTCTATTTTCAACAAACACGACTTTACATATATAATTCATCCTTACAAAAGGGCACAAAATTAACTATTTAATTTATTCAAATTTTCAGTGACTGGTAGCTTCACTGTTTATTTCTTTCAACAAATGGGGGAACTAAAATTCTGGCGTGTTATTCAATTAAACCAAAGAAACACAGCAAGTGGTATCCAAGCTGGGATTACAGTTCAGGGGCTCTCCTGGTTTCATGGACTGCTTATTAAGTCATGTTTCAATTAGTGCATCATTTCATATTCCCTGGTGTCTCATGCAAATGCAAAATGTTTAAGTTAAGGAGATAATGTTTTTAAGAACTCCAAATTGCATTTGAGCATAAATTCCAGGAAGCAGACTCACCTTCAGAATAAAAAAGGATTTTATAAGAGGGTCATGCAGTTAGATATTTAAGGTCTGAATGACTGCATTTTGTCCCTCTTCCCTGAGGGCATTTGGAAGTGGCCCTGAGGCCCAGATGCACAGCTCATTGTATGAAAAGCTAAACTGGCTTAGAGTGTGTCTCAGTTTTAGAAGTAATACGTTTTTCTTTTCCTCTGTCATTCTTTGTTGTGCTCATTAGGTAAACCTTTCTATAATGTTAGAATCTAAGTCAATACTAAGTCAGTGCAAAGTACCTAGTAGGTACCTCATAAATAATTTATCAAATTGGCTTTTTGTTTCACTTATTTCTGTTTACAATTTTCTGTGTCTAAGGTTTCATCTCTTCAGGATCCATTGGTGTATTTTCCAAAAATTTTTATAAAAAGCATATTTCAAGACAAATAAGATGCTTAACATTTAAACCGATAGAAATATGTGTTAAATACTTAAATGTTGACATGACTGTATCAAGAAACATTGGTATGACTTTAATTTGTTTAGCACTTGATTTAAACAAGGAAAAAATAGGAACATGTGGTAGTAAAGATTTTTTAATGCATCCACAAGCAATATATATACATATGTAGTCTTGTAATCTGAAATGTACATAGTATGCTAATGTGCAATTTCATAATTTCTGTTAAAAATGATTATATCCTGCTGCTAAGACCAAAAGCATACTAAAATCAGTTTTCCATGCTTTCCTAATCATGGGATGTATACCAGCATACTCACATACCCAATACTTAGATTATGTTAGAGGATAAGCCAGTAGTTTTTAGGTACTGGACACACACACACACACACACACACACACACACACACTTCTCCTTTTAGAAACAATGACAACAACCGAATAGCTTTATTATTTCACTTGTCAACCAGTGAAATGTTTTTATTAAAAACAAATTACTTTTTGATAAAACAAGTGATAGATTTGCTACTATGAGCAATCTAGGGATCTGTTTCACTTTTCCCATGGGAGAAAAACCTTTAAGCCTCTGAGTGAACTCTGTAAATAGGCTATATAAAAAGAACAAAACAAAACCCACCTCAAGATATTTAATAGCATCATAGAATTTTCTTGTCATTACAACAATTAATTTTAGTATAATATATTAAAGAGTATCTTGAATAAAATTGACACTCAGGCCTGCCAAATAAATGTTTCCTGATCAGAATTAACTACTTTATACTTTTCTAATTGACCAAGAAAAATATTTTGGAAATGCCAAAATGGATACATACATTATACTTATTCTTTAACACTGATAGCCTCTACCAAATAAGACCTAGATAAATAGGATCTCTCTTTCCTTAAGAGTACAGAGAGACATTGGGTGTAATAATAATATGGTGAATTTTAATATTTCACAATTTTGAAAGGAAAGATATATGTTACTGTGTTTTTATACCTACACATGCTATTCATTAACAAAGTGTAGTTTTTTCCAAACTGGTACAGTTAGAACAAATATTTGTCAGGGTTAGTTTCAGAGAACAGAATCCAGTGAGCTAGTTTCAGCAAACAAGATTTATTGCAGAGTATTAAATGGCTTGCTGAATCTTTGGGAGGGCTGAAGAAACAGACTCTAGGTTGAGTTTCCAGGACACCTAGAAGAGCCACACTCCTGAAATGGGCTGCCAAGAGAGCTGCTGATGTTGCCATGGCCATGTTTACCTGGGAAGCTGCCATGAAGGCTCCTGGCTCCATGCTGTCTCTGCCCCAGTTTCCACGAGCAAAATGGATGTCTCATGTCACCTCTCTCCCATTTACTTCAGATCCAAATTCTAGTCTTGCATGAATACCTTTGATGGCAGAACATGATATCTGGAAAGCTAACTGCAAGGGAGTCTGAGAAGTTTAATTTTTTAACTTTCCAGCCTTCATACTACACAAAGGCACATTAGAAGAAGACTGGAAAAGATATGCAGCAAAGCAATTTATAGGATATGCCATAGAATTAATAATAATTCATAGGAATACACAAATTAAATAACTATTCAAGACTCTAAATAGCAGATGTAGTTCATTTTAGAATTTTATATCCAAGGTATTGATTCCTACTCACCATCTTCTTTGTTCTTGCATAGAAATTTAAGTACCCAATCCTGGTCTTGACATTCAAAGTTTCCAAAAGCTAACATTTCCATAACCATTCAATATCTTTGCCCTCATGACTCCTTAACACCACTTCTTTATTTTACTCCCCAGTACCTATTATGTACAGCCATATCTCCCTACTCGCCTGGTAATACTTTGTTTGGAATTCTTTTTTTAAATTTCCTTTTTTAAATTCTATGGAATGGTAGGAGATAATTTAATTTCTTTTTTTTTTTTTTAAGATTTATTTATTTGGGAGAGAGAGGGAGAGTGCAGGGGGTGGGATGAGCAGAGGGAGAGGGAGAGAGAATCTTAAGCAGATTTCATGCTGAGCATGGAGCTCCACATGGGGCTTGATCTCAAGACCTTGAGATCAGGACCTGAGCCTAAATCAAGAGTCCAAAGCTTAACCTACTGCGCCACCCAGGCACCACCAATTAATTTCTGTTCAGCTCTCAAGGGTCAATACAAATTTTACTTCTTCAATGAAGACTTGGCCAAACATCCATTATTTCTTTTTCTTATAAGTATAAAATGATAAGAAAGTAACAGGTTTTTAATATTTGTTTTGTAAAGACATTGAGACCTAATTGACTTAAAATAAACTGCACATATTTCAATGTACAGTTTGATGTTTTGATATATGCTTATACCATTGAAATCAAAAGTTTCCTCCTGCCCTCTTTTTCTATTTTTTTTATTGTGATAAAATACATATAACACAAAACTTACTATCATAACCTCTTGCGTATAGCTCAGTGTTTCACATGCATTTATGTTGTTGTGTAACAATGGTATTTTCTTGATTGTACTTGTAATAGCTTTAGTCCCCTGGATGTCCCAAATTGTCCTGCCTTCCATTACTGACATTACAGACTTCTTGGTCATCAGCCATAGAAATGGACTCTGGCTATCTAGATGACAATCAGAGATTCATAGAATCATGGAAAGGCTGAAAACCAGGCTAGAAAGTGAACAAAAAGCAAGGGTTAGGCAGCTTACCCCACAGTAAATACAAACTGGAGGAAGAATCTTTCTTATGTTCTTTCTGTGCTATAGGGAAATTTGAATTCCCTCTATGTTGTTAAATATATTGTTGAGTCTATATATTATTAAATCACTTGTTCAGGATTTGAAGTCCCAAGTGTGAGGCTGTATTTCTCATTAGGGAACCTATCACTGATAGGACAGGAGTATTCTGCCTCACTGGACTTCCAAGGTGAGAGGGGATCACTATCTTAAAGGCAGTGTACACACATCAGGAGATCCCCCAGAAGAGGATTTTGTCCATTGTTTATGCATCTCCTGACTCTCTAATGTGATTAAAAGGCCTTGCCTTGTGTTTCTTCGATTTCTTCCACAATAACCGGAAAGTTTCTAGGCATATTATAGTTTTCTATATGCATTTGTAAAATTAAGTTAAATGATAAGATATTATCCTTAAGTTTCTCAGAGCCTATGCTCACAAAGTATTTACTGGTTCATTCAGTAAAAAATAAAAATAAATAAATAAATAGGGGGATAAGGAGTGATTCAGAATTGCTGAATAGCTTCTCCCATGTTCGACCCCATTTACTGAGAGTAGAGATTGATTAAGCTGTGTCTGGTCTCATTTATGTTTTCAACCCCAAGTTTTCATCCAGTTCTTTTCCCTTCCTGCTACCCTGCCATGATGTTACATTTCACTTTGGGCTGACAAGGACCTCTATAATCTAAAGCACCTCTTTATTTCCCACCACCATCCCCTTGTTTACTCCAGTGTGCTGATCACACATGCATCTACTCAGGAACCTTTACCAGGGTCCCACTCTTGCCTCAGTTTCTTCCATGGCTTACTAACTTGTTTTCCTCAGGTCTCTGTTTCAGCCAAGGAAGGTTCGTCTGACAATCCTACATAAAATCATTGCTTCTGCCATCTTTCATTAGTCACCCTTGATTCCCCCCTCCCTGCTTTGTCTTTATCGCATTTATCACCATCTGACTTATTATAATTGTCTATTTCCTATATCCCCTGCCCCTCCATGAAAATATAAGCCTGCTGTGAACAAGGATTCTTTTTTTAATGTTTAGTTCAGTAGTTGGCTCAGTACAGCTATTTCTGGCCTGCCCTTTTGTTATTGCCTGAGCTTAGAAGGTACAGATGAACATTTGCAATGGATTTGATTATAGGAATGCTAACTTCGAATCCAAATCAAACAAAATGTTATCGTTCCTAGAAAAAAGATTTTATTATTCTCAGTAGGAGGCTTGTATTAAAAAAAATTGTACTTAGTTTTTATTATTATATTTATTTATTTATTTATTTATTTGAGAGAGAGAGAGCAACCACGAGCAGAGGGAGGGGCAGAGGGAAAGAGAGAGAAGTGGGCTCCCTGTTCAGCAGGGATGCGGGGCTGGATCCCAGGACCCTGGGATCATGACCTGAGCCGAAGGCAACAGCTTAACTGACTGAGCCACTAGGTGCCCCTATTATTATATGTTTAGTTTCATTAATAAAAGTTGAGGATATTTGTTTTCTCTTTTGTAAATACTACATTATTGATTTTGTCCCTTGGCTCACAAAGCCCAAAATATTTACTATCTGACCTTTTACAGTTTGAAGACCTCTGGTTTAGTTTATAGCTGTATTACCAGCCCCCTATAGCAGTGCCTGGTATAGAGACGATCCTCAGTGAATTTGTTGAATTTATAAATAAATGAATTACTCCTGGGGCTATTGGAAGGAATAGATTATAGAGGATGGGTTGTGAAGATAGTTAAGCATAGCTTTGAATCATATATATATATATATATATATATATATATATATATATATATATATAATCATCTGTCAGAATCAGAGACAGGAGACAGGGGTCAAAAAAGTGGGACAAATTCAGGCAGAAGACAAAAACCTAGAGGCCCCTGAGGCAGCAATTGCTTTATGGAGCAAGCATATCATCTATTTCCCTTTTCCATCATGGTGTAGTAGCATATGAAAGGAACTAGGAGGTAGGGAAACTACCTCATGGGACTGTTGAGAGATTTAAAAATATAATGGAGAACACAATTAAAACTAGCTATAAATGTTTTATCGTGACATATCTTTTGTTACATTTTTTTATTCATTCATTTATAACCATAGAACATGGAGTTAAGTTGAGTAAAAGGGAACTGCTGATCTAGAGGAGGGATAGTGTAAGATGGACGCATCAGTGGATTGAATGTCTTGGTGGCTTCAGTAAGTATTGGAGTTGGGGTATTAGGTAGAAAGATAATTTGTTATCAAGGAGTGGGACCTTTGCAATTGGTATCAGTGGTGCAGTTACTGATAATGACAAGGTCTAGGGTAATGCTATCCAACAGAAATTTGCAAGCTCCAAATGTAATTTTAAATTTTCTAGTAGCTACCAAAAAAGTAAAGAGGTAAAATTAATTTTAATAATATATTTTATTTAAGCAAATGTATCCAAAATATTATTATTTTAACATGTAATCAATATAAAAATTATTAATAAAATATATTATATTCTCTTTTTTATACCTTAGGTATTTGGAATCTGGTATATATTTTATACTTTCTTTTCTTTCTTTTTTTTTTTTTTTTAGTGAGAGAGAGCATGGGTGGGGGCAGGGAGGGGCACAGGGAGAGGGAGAGAGAAAGAAGCAGGCTCCGTGCTTAGCACGGAGACCAATGCAGGGCTGGATCTCATGACCCTGAGATCATGACCTGAGCCGAAATCAAGAGTTGACACTTAACTGACTAAGCCATTCAGGCGCCCCTACATTGTATACTTACAGTACATCTCAAAGTTAAATTTTTTTTTTAAAGATTTTATTTATTTATTTGACAGCGAGAGCAAGAGAGCACAAGCAGGGGGAGCAGTAGAAGGAGATGGAAAAGCAGTCTTCCTGCTGAGCAGGAAGCCCGATGCAGGGCTCGATCCCAGGACCCTGGGATCATGACCTGAGCCGAAGGCAGACGCTTAACGACTGAGCCACCCAGGTGCCCCAAGAAGTTAAATTTTTATCAGAGATGCTTGATAGGTATTTAGATTTCAGAACCTTTACAATTGAAAAAAGTTAATTTACATACTCAAGTTGATCCAAACATTCTTAAAAGTTTTTCAATGACTAAATCACTTATCATTTAAAAATTTTATATGAATTTAAATAATGTTAAATAAAATTTAAAGTTCAGTCTGTTAGTCACACTAACCACACTTCAAGATCTCAGGAGCACATGTGGCTGGTGCCTACTGTATTGAATAATGCAGGTCTAGGGTGTGATGGATGGAGTGAGTGGCTGAAATAAAATAGATGGCAAGATCATTGGAAGATGAAATTAAGAAACAGAGAGGACAGGATATGAGAAGCCTCATCTAATTGGATAGTGAAACCACCAAGATTTATAATGGATATATTTTAGAAAATAGTTAAAACTCAGGAATTATAATAGAAAAATGAAGGATAGTGTGGGCTTGACAGATGACCTACAGCAAGCTGTGAGATTTTAGGGAGGAGTGAGGAAGGAGGAATAGTTTGGAACTGGTAATAGAGAGAAAAAAAAGACATGTACTCCAACTCATTGACTAGTAGGGAGCAATGGGAGAAAACACAGTCCCTGCTTGAGGGAGCTGTAGTGAAGAGAGGTCTTTAGGGAAAAGCCAAGAGTAAGGGACCCTTTAAAAAACAAATTGAAGATAAAGGGGATATTTTTCAATTTATTGATAATAGCGTTCTAATGGGTGTAAAGTGGTATTTCATTGTGGTTTTGATTTGCATTTCCCTGATGACTAATAATGTTGAGCATTTGTATATCTTCTTTGGAGAAATATCTATTCTAATCCTTCACCCATTTTTATAATTTTTTTTTTGGTATTATTCCACACAATTAGGTTTGGGGAAACTTTTCTCTCTCTTTTTTAAGGTTTGTTTGTTTGTTTGTTTGTTTGTTTAGCAATCTCTACACCCAACGAAGGACTTGAACTCACAACCTTGAGATGGAGTCTCATTCTCTTCTGACTGAGGCAGCCATTGTGCCGCTCTTTGCCCATTTTTTTTTTTTTAAGATTTTATTTATTTATTCATGAGAGACAGAGAGAGAGAGAGAGGCAGAGGGAGAAGCAGGCTCCCAAGGAGCAGGGAGCCCGATGCGGGACTCGATCCCAGGACCCTGAGATCATGACCCGAGCCAAAGGCAGACGCCTAACGACTGAGCTACCCAGGCGCCCCACCATTTTTATTTTTTAGAGATTTTTAAAAATTTATTTGTCAGAGAGAGTGAAAGCACGCGAGCATGCACACACAAGCAGGGGGAGGGGCAGGCAGAAGGAGAAGCAGGCTCCCTGCTGAGCAAGGAGCCTGATGCAGGACTCTATCCCAGGATGCTGGGATCATGACCTGAGCTGACGGCAGACACTTAACCAACTGAGCCACCCAGGCGCCCTCTTTGCCCATTTTTAAATCAGGCTGTTTGGTCTTTTGTTGTTGAGTTGTAGGAGTTCTCCATATATTCTGGATATATGATTTGCAAATTTTCTTCCATTCTGTGTGTTGTCTTTTTCCCTCTTTTGATAATGTTCTTTGATTCACAAAAATTTTAATTTTAATGCAATCCATTTTGTCTATTGGTTATTGTTGTTGCCTGTACTTTTGGTGTCATACTTAAGGAATCATGGCCAAATCCAAGATCATGCAGATTTACCCCTATATTTTCTTCCAAGAAACTATAGTTTTTGCTTTTAAAAATTTAGGTCTTTGGGTGCCTGGGTGGCTCAGTTGGTTGGGCGACTGCCTTCGGCTCAGGTCATGATCCTGGAGTCCCGGGATCGAGTCCCGCATCGGGCTCCCTGCTCGGCGGGGGGTCTGCTTCTCCCTCTGACCCTCCCCCCTCTCATGCTCTCTGTCTCTCATTTTCTCTGTCTCAAATAAATAAATAAAATTAAAAAAAAAATTTAGGTCTTTGACCTATTTTGAGTTAGTTTTTGTATGTTATGTAATGTAAGGGCCCAACCTTATTCTTTTGCATGAGTATATCCAATTTTCCCACCATTTGTTGAAGAGACTGTTCTTTCCCTATTGAATTATCTTGGCACCCTTGTTCAAATCAATTAACTGTAGATGTAAGGGTTTATTTCTAGGTTCTCAATTCTATTCCGTTGATCTATATGTCTACCCTTATGTTAGTACTACATTCTTTTGATTACTGTAGATCTGTGGTTAAGTTTTGAAACCAGGAAGTATGAGTTCTCCAACTTGTTCTTTTTTGAGACTGTTTTAGCTGTTATGGATCTCTTGAAATTCTATACAAATTTTAAGATGGGGTTTTCCATTTCTGCAAAAATCCTGTGGGGATTTTGATAAGGATTACATTAAATCTGTAGTATTATCATTTTGTAAATTTTTGGGTAGTATTATCATTTTGTAAATTTTAAGTCTTCCAATCTGTGAACCTCGGCTGCCTTTCCATTTAGGTCTTCTTTAATTTTCTTCTTTTTTAAATCCTTTTTGTTTTTGTTTTTTTTGGTCTTCTTTAATTTCTTTCAGCTATGTTTGTAGTTTACAGTAGAGTCTTATGCCTCCTTGGTTAAATTTATTTCTATCTTTTTTCTTTTTATGTTATTTCAAATTGTTTTCTTAATTTTCTTTTTAGATTATTCATTGTATGTGCGTAGAAATACAGAGGAGATTTGTGTGTTGGTTTTTTATCTTGCATCTTTGCTGAATTAGTTTGTTTGCTCTAACTGGTTTTGTGAGTGTGTGTGTGTATTAGTTTTTTCTACATATAAGAACATGCTCTCTGTGAATAGAGATAATTTTACTTCTTCATTTCCAATTTGGATGCCTTTTATTTCTTTTTCTTGCCTAATTGCTCTGACTAGAATTTCCAGGACTATGTTGAATAGAAATGGTGAAAGCAGGCATTTTTGTCTTCTCTTTAATCTTAGGGAAAAGCTTTTAATCTTTCCCCACAGTGTTTGATGTTAGCTACATAAGACTTTTTGCAGTTTGGAATATTCCATCCATTTCCAACCCCTTCCCCATTTTTGGACTATTTTTTGGTTCTATTTTTTGTGGTCTCTTTTTAGAAATTCAAGTATTTACGTATTCTCTGTTCTGTGCTTTCCAAAACTATAGTCTTCATTCTATCATTTTCATCTCTCTGTCCATATCCTGTTTACTGTAGGAGGGATTTCTTAATTTTGTTCCACATATTACTGATTTCACTTTCTCAGTATTTGTTCAGTTTTGTTCTCTCTCCAGTATGGATTTTTATTTTGACATTACATCTTTAATTTCTTTACATTGGTCCATATTGTGCATATTGTCCTCTTTTTCTGACTTGTTCTCTTATTATGATCTTGTTTCTTTTTTATATAGGTCACATTTTTTTTACATTATATATATTTGGATTATATTAAAATACACAAATACAAGATGTATTTACATAGATTGACATACATGAGAATGTCAAGAAATTTTATAAAATTTGTCTTGAATACTGTAATATAACTTTCAATGTCCTTCCATACCTTTCTTTATGTTTACAGCAGTTTTAAAATATCTGTATAATTTTTAATTAATATCTGCCTTCCTATTTGATTTTAAACTTAGTGTAGAGTGCTCATATATCATTTATTTTCCCTTCTATGTCTAGTATCTCTGATAGTATTAATTACATAGGTAAGACATATTAATTACAGGTTCAAAAATATTTGTTGAATAAATGAGTAAATAAATAGTTTTTAGAATTATTTCTCTTTCCCTTAGTCTATATTTTTTCAGACATCAGGTTGAATTTCTACATGTATTTGTCTGTTAATGAGGCAAGTTCCAACCACACTTAAGATTTTTTAACAGGAATAGCCCTGGCCCTGCTCTTGTCTGTGAGAATTGTAGTTGATTTTTTTTTTTTTTTTCCAGATCTGGAATCAGAAGGCAAGTTGGCATTCTATTCAAATTTCTAGGAGGAATTTTTCTCTACACAATTTTTCTTTCGTTAGGGTGCCTTCCTATCCTTCTCCCATTTGATTTTAATGCTCTGAGCTAATGGAATGTATAAAAACTACAAGTCCCAGCTTGCACTACTACCTGACATCCCAGGCTTACAGACATCCCAGGATGCAACTTGCCATTGCCCATCCTTCCACATGGTCTATGAATGGATATAGTATGCAAATTTGGAGAGTGGACTTGGGAGAGGATTTTCTGTGCATATGTGCGTATAAAATAGTTTTCTGGCTAATTAAAAATGCAGCATCTTAAACCTCTACAGTAAATAATTCAAAACTTGGTTTCTAGGGTGCTATAAATTGTGTGTCTTAAGTTAGAGAATAGTCAATATTTTTTTCTCTTTTTTAAAAAAAGTCTATATTTATTGAGAGGAAGTCTAGATTGTTAAAAAAAATCAATACAGCTATCTTTCTTTCATAGTTCATGGATTTTTTACCTTAATTTTGTATATTGGATGTTTTTGCTCAGTCTCAATTTTTAGTTGTGGCATGGGATTTGGTCTTTTTTTCCTGTACATTTTAGTAGGAAGTAGGGAAAGCCGGTATGAGTGACTCCTTTCTAGATATCATTCTAAATTGGAAATTTCTGAATTCTGTTTTCAAATTGATAGCTGGGTATCACCTGAAAGAATAGTAAATTCAGAGTCCTCCGGATCTTATTTGCAAACTAAATGTGGTAATATCACTAGATGACAATCGATGAGAAATCTAGAGTCTCTCAGGAATTAAAATGTGGCACCATGGGGCCAAGATATGAGTGAAAAAATATTATAAACATGCACCATACTGAGAGACTGGGTAATTGTTAACATGGTACCATTCTACCAAAAGTTCCTGAAAGGTTTCTGCTAATTATGGACCAGTATATTTTACTTTCTTTTTTTTCCACTTTTTTTTTATTATTATTATGTTCTGTTAATCACCATATATTACATCATTATATATCTTACTTTCTTAATGGAAAGAATTAATAATTAATGTCCTCTTAATAGTGACATTATTGCTACAGCATAGGGGATATAGCCCCCTAAGTTAGATCAAGTTTGGTCAAAGCATTAAAGAACTATTCTTCTGCCAGGGCTCTGTCATTCTTGGGCTCTGCCACTATCGTGGTCTACCCTGCCCTCAACCAGCCCTGGGATAACACGCCTGATAGCCACAGGATGGGCCTTGATTTCCAGTCACCACCATCTTATTCACTGAGGCAAGCAGCAGCTATGGTTGCCCTACATAACTTTCTTGGAATTTTGCATATTTATTCCTCAATGTCAGAGTTTGAAGTTTGGGAGAAATTTCTTATTACTGTGTAAAGTGGATGTATAAATTTCAAACTGGCCTAAAGATTGTAGAGGTGATATAGCATGTTGAATGATACTAAAATTTTAATTTAAGGTCTATCAGTTCGGGCTATATTAATTTATTTAATCTTCAAATAAAGTTTTGTTAGACATGTGGTAGGTGGTTATGGAACATGTGAAATAAAGTTCCTCACTTCCGAGGTAGGATATTTCATTTTCTTGGAGGAAGATCTACTTTTCGTTTTCCTCAAGTCTTAACATGTTTAGGGGATAAGGAGATAAGGTCAGCTAGTCCTAATTGTTGATGGAAATGGACTTGGGGCTCATAACTACTGCCAGATCCCTGTGGGATATAGAAGTGGTGTGAAGATAAGTCAACCAATCTTGGGCTCTTTCCTAATGAAAACCAAATGATGGTGGGATACTGGTCAACTTGTTTGTCAGTCTGAAAGGGTGGTTCTTTGATATATTTACATATTTGCATGACCAGATCTGAGTGGGACAATATAATCTCTACTAGGAATCATTGTGAACAACCAATACAGGGCTTGATTATATATACAATGCTTGCTCAGAAACCAGGCAGAGTCAGACTGAAGAGTAACTGTGAATACCACCATTTTACAAGCCAAGTAAGAAGGGCAGAAACTGGCTGAGAAATTCCTTAGGATATATTACAAATTAGGGACAGAATTTAGAATGAAATTCACAGGCACTGAGGTTCCAGTCTGTTGCTTAGTCACCGAATCTTTCCTCTATTCAGCCTTCAGTCATGGTTCTCCTTTAGATTGAAAGACAGATTTACTTACGAAAGTTGGTGCATATAGTGTGACGGGGGAATGAGCAGAAGTGATAATCCAAGTGACGTTTCTAAATGTAGCATTTGTGGACACTGCCAAATTTAGGCAGTAAATATTTTATTCATTACTTCAGATTTATTTTCCACTTTAAAGATGAAACATACTTTCAAAAAAATTTGGCATTATAGTAAAGTGAGAAAAAATTAAAAATAATTGTGCAATCATCAAAATAAAAAGAAATTCAACATTTTGCTGAATTTCCTTTTTTGAACACACATATACAATTTTTATTATATGTATTATATTCTGATTTTACCAATCTTTAAACAATGCTTTGAAATTAAAGAAAAAGTAATTATGGAAGAATATTTAGATAATAATTATTGTGAAGATCAGAATTCAATGGCTAGAATTCTTAAAGGACTGGCTTTACTGTGAAATTGAACATATAAATATGACAAAAATTCATGGTTGCCATACAGCTCTATAGGGGTTTAATAAATACTTGCTAAACAAATGAACATGCATATATGTACATAGATAATACTTTATATTTATATGTGTGAAAACCCATAATTGGATCAATTGGCTAGAAAAAGACCAGAAAAACCATCAAAGTCTTCAATGAAATTTGTTTATCTCATAATGTTATGTAATAATAATAATAACCATTTATCATGTACCTATTGCTGTACACACTACCATACAGATGTAAATTCTCTTTACAACAACAACCAGGAAAGAGGTGAATACTTATTTCAATTTTACAGATGAGCAAATGGAGGCTTAGAAAGTTGAAGTAATTTGCACAGGTTCACACAGTTATTCAGCACTGAATTTAAATCGATTTATATTTAATTCCAATCAATCAATGCAAGGGGGTGATAACAAACTTCAGTTTCTGAATCTCAATAGTTCACAAACAATTAGATACAATTAAGAGACTGAAATGGGTGAAATTAAAGTCTCTTATTAGCCAAAATCAGTGACCTATCATAATAAAGTCTGTTGAGTCATTCCTTTAGGAAAGTAATACACAAATATCTTTTATAGATGGTAACTTTCTGTGTAAATTATTAATAAAATAAGTTTGTAGTTTTCTGGGTGTTGTAGATTGGAAATCTACTCTCTGCTAAACTATTCCAGCCTGCTTATCACTTAAGAAAACAGTTTTATTGAGGCACACTGGAAATACAATAAACTGCACATTTTAGAAGTGTACAACTTGATAAGTTTGACATTTGTATATACACATGAAACCCACATGTCCATGCTCCACAGTTTTTATGCCTTTCTGTAAGAGTCCCTTTTACCCTATCCCCTCTTTCTTCTGCCCCCTAGGCAACCACTGATCTGTTTTTTGGCATTATAGATTAGATTAGCTTGTATTTTCCAGAGTTTTATATAAATAGAATTGTATATATATATATATACATATATATATATGTATATATATATATTTTGTCTGGGTTCTTTTAGCACAATTATTGGAAATTCATGCTTTGTTTTATGTTTATCAAAAGTCTATTCCTTTTTATTGCTGAGCAGTGCTCCATTGTATGTATGTACCACAATTTGTTTATCCTTTCTCCCAGTGGTAGATATTTAGGTTGCTCTAGTATTTGGCTATAACAAAGAAAGCTGCTATGAACATGCATGTACAATTTGCTGTATGAACATCTACTTTCTTTTCTCTTGGGCAAATATCTAGGAGTGAAATGGTTGGATCACATTGCAGTGTAAATTTAACTTTTTGAGAAATTATTGGATGTTTAACAATTTTACTTTCCTACCAGTAGTACATGAGAATTCCAGTTTTTCCATAATCTCCTCTACATGTGGAAAGTGCAGTCTTTTTAGTTGGAGTCATTCTGATCCACCTGCCTTATTTACTTATTTACTTACTAATTATTTATTTATTTATTTATTTATTTATTTATTTATTTATGAGAGAGGATGGCAGAGGGAGAGGGAGAGAGAGTATCCCAAGCAGATTCTGCACCCAGTGCAGAGCTGGACATGGGGCTTCATCTCAGAACCCTGATCCAAAATCAAGAGTCAGAGGCTTAAACAACTGAGCCATCCAGGCACTCCTACCTGCTATTTTTAAATGATATTGACATTTAAGCAATCATTTATTTATTTATTTATTTTGGTAGTGTCAGTATTCAAACTGGGGAAATATTAGGCAAAAAATGTTGAAAGGATAAAGTCTTCCTTGGTTACGTTATATAACATTTTTTTTTTATATTTGATAATGTCATGAACATTGTATTTCAGGGTTTTCCAGTTAAAATGACAACTCTTGAGGTAGAGAAAATGTTATTTATGAGTCTTCTTTTTATGGCCTTAGTGAAGTTTTATAATTTTCATATTCAGTTCTTGTGTATTTTGTTACTCTATTTTTAGGTATTTTAAGTTTTTGTGAATATGATTTTTAAAAAACATTTCAATATATGTTTTATATATTTTTAAAAGGTTGTTGATTGTTTATAGGAATACTTTCTTATCCAGCCTCTTTGATAAACTCATTTCTTTCAATAGCTTATAAATTTACTTATATTTTCTATGTAGGCAGTCATTTTGTCTACTTACTCAAAGTGGATGTGTGAAGGGTGCCTGGATGACTCAGTTGGTGGAATATGCAATTCTTGATCTCCCAGTTGTGAGTTCAAGCCCCACAAAAAGACATTTTTTTCTTCCTTTCTAATTCTATACCTCTTATTTCCTTTTCATATTTTATTACATTGCAGTTAAATGCTTTTTGAAGTGACAGATTATTAAGGTTCTCTCCTTAGTGTTCATTTTGGATCAAAATGGTGCACTTTGAAGACATGAAGTCTAGTCTCTGATACTTACTATTTATATAACCTTGAGCAAGTAACTTATTTATACAAGCCTCAGTTTCCTCATCTGAGAATAAGGATAATAAAAATGTTTGCAAATCCAATTTACTGGGATTCTGTGAGCATCAAATTAATTAAAATACATGCAAGCAATTTTTAAACTGTGAATCGACATGCAGGGATTAAATTACTTGCCCTTTATGGAGGGGCTATTGTATCTGTTTCTTTGGAGTTGTTTTAAGGGGGCTATGTTATCCCTAAAAGCTTATAAATATATATTGGCTTGTCAAGAACTTAGGTCTTTTTATTTAGTGATTAGTTCAGAGCCAACTATAAGAAAATGTAGCAGGAGAAATTAATATAAATAATAAGAAAATCATATCAGTTTGGTGTTTCAGCAAAAAGATGAAAATTTTAGAAAAAGTAAACCACATTAGTAAAAGTATTTTTTGTGGGAGTGTTTTTGAGAGTAAGACATTGCCTTAGTTTAGAAATTAGATCATATAAACACCTGAAATATGAAGTCTGAACATATATAGTGAACAAAATGATCATCATTGCATTTATATTTTGATAGTCTGTAAGAGGTCTACATATAGCTAGATGCATATTTTAAAGTAATTTTTTCTTTTCGTAAGAAAAAGATATATACAAGAAATATTTATAGCCAACATACTCATAAGACTGGCCGTCAAGAAACTGTTCTGATCTTTGAAGTAAGACTTGTATTCTGATCATTGAACATTCACTCTTGTTGATCAAAGGCAAACCAGTTATCAAAAGAAGAAAGAAAAACTAGGTCAAAGGTGAAAAACAAAATGGGGAATAAACTAAAAGAAAGTATCTCTCATTCCTAGCTCATTAGTTAATCATGTGTTTTTTTTAAAAATATTTTAAATGTTTTATTCATTGTAAGATACCATGTATTATACTAGTTTTCATCAATTTAGACCCAAGAACAGAATTCATGGTGATCTATATTAGTAAACAATGATTAGCAATAATCGCACCTCGGATACACCTCATTGGCTACGATACTGCCACTGCGCATTTGAAATCTGACAGTCAAATGGAAGGAATATTTCATAATAGTGGAAATGAGGTAATCTTGCAACTCTGAATTTACCCAGAATTTATAAATTATATTTACTGATAGCTATTATATATATTCATGCGACATGGATAAATAATTGAACCCTAACTTTAACATTGTGTATATGTATTCAGTGCCATGGTAGAGACTGTCTAGTAATTTGCAAATGGTTCTGACCTTGAGCGCTAGAAATCCTAAATCTTCCCTGAGTTTGAGCTATTCCTGACTTACTCAAAGTGGATGTGTGAAGGGTGCCTGGATGACTCAGTTGGTGGAATATGCAATTCTTGATCTCCCAGTTGTGAGTTCAAGCCCCATGTTGGGTGTAGAGTTAACTTAAAAAAAAAAAAAAAGTGGATATATGAGTGTGTGTTGTGGGAAGGAGGAGAGGAGAAAGGGGATATTGAGAAGGTGTCCTGATGGGGAAGTCATTGATCACAGACCAGGGTATGGCTCCCACCTGCATTGTCTTGAGTCTGGGATATGGAGAATGCCATGTAGCCATGGTTGGATATTGACCTTTAATGATTGTAGATTAATGAGGAGACTGGAGCTACTTGCTGAAGGATGTTATTTTAGGAGAATCCTAAACAAAGCGTCATTATAAGCAAACTACAGAGTATTGTATGTCTTCAGTCTTTTCTATTATTTCCTACAATTCATTGTGACCTAACTTCTCTCAGTCTTTCATCTGCCTCATTTTTATCATTTATTGGCTTTCATCCCCATGTCTCTCACTACTGTGAAGAGTTCTGCACAGGGTTGAGAATTTTCTTTTCCGCTCTGCATTCTTATCTCTGTCTTTGTGCTTGACTCATACAAAAATGGACTAAAATTTCCTGAATCACTTCAATTTTATTGAGTTAAATCTTCCATTCATTTCAGCCATGGATCAACCACTGTCTTTCTTTAGGTCATGCCAACATTTTGAACAACTGAATATCTTTAACAAGTCCCCTCATCATCATTTCCTTGATTTCATATCTTTCACTCCTTCATTCTTCCAACATCCTTTACTTTCTAAAGGTATTTGTTCTCCTCATTATGACTTTTGATCTTTTCATTTTTTTAGTTCTCTTAATATGTTTCCTGCTCTATGCCTTAGATTATACCATTCTTTCTGTTCAGAATATTATATCTCTATTGAGATATTCTTCATTATCTAAAGATCATTCTGAATGGCACATACCTGAAGTATTCTCTGATTTCTTTAGTTACAATAAAAAGAAAAGAAAACAAAAGAAACCTTTACATTTACAAGGTGCTTTCTTCTACAATATTTTATTTTGCTATCACAATAACCTTGTGAGGTTACATGCTGCTGTTTTATCCATTTTACAGAGAGCTAGGTGGTTGGTCTACAGATGAGGTTTTACTCCTTGTTCAGTGCTCTTACTGCTAACACAGTCCTGCCAGAACCAATTTTCAGAACTTGTTTAGTGTATTATTTGCATGATTCAATGATACTTAACATACAGTAGTTTATTATGTAGTTATTTTTATACATGTAAGAGCTCCTGCTTCTATTTTTTAAGCTCTAGATAATGTCTTAATTTCCTTTAGAGTCCCAAAGCAACTGCCCCAGTGCCTTAAACATGGAAGATGCTCAATATATATTTGTTGAATAGATGAACAAATTAATTATAGGACACTACAAAAGATAGAGTGTTGGAAGCCAGAGCCAGGATGCAGAGCAACATGCTTTCACAATACTATTTTGTAAGTAAAACAATTGAGGCTTAAAGAGGGCAAAAGGTTTCTTGGGGTCACATCACAAATTAGGAACAGAATTAAAAAGAAAATGCAGAGGCCCTGAGGTTCCACTCTGCTGCTTAGTCACTGAATCTTTCTTCTTTTCAGCTTTCAGTCATGGCTCTCTGTCTAGGTTGAAAAAAAAAAAAGATTCGTTTATGGAAAATGGTGCATATAGTGTGACGGGGAATGAAAGTCTGGCCCCTCAACATTTCCATATGCCCTTAACAAGATCAGCTGTGCTTAGCATCTTTCTTTATCAATTTTGCCCACTTCATGATCTTTCAGGTTAAAATATGGTCCTTACTTCAATAGATTCCCATAAATATGGGATATTATGAAGATTAGTGATGCAAGACACATAATATCCTGCAAGTTCCACAGAAGAAAGGTATTACATAAATACAAAGCATGATTATTTTTTCCACTAGCAACAGGACTAAGCTTACCAACACATAGTTCATGGGCTGCTGAGCCACCAGCAGATGATATACACTTTTTCCTGTACGTGGATTAAAGTGGCAAAAATTTCCCTTGGGATATTTGGACCATTTACTACACTTAAGGTATTTTTTTTTTCTGGGGGTGGGGTGGGGTGGGTGGTGTGTTAGTGATAGAGCAAAAGAGTTAGAAGTGAGATTAATTTCAGATCAAAACATGTATAGAAGGCCAAACAGGAAAACAAGTATAAAGAAATAAGTACAAAGCTAATATCAACATGTAAAAAATGTGGCCTTGTTTGTCCCTTACTTGCATTTCTTGTGATGTTGGATTTATTCTGAAACAGAGTATTATCAAAAACATTGAATTCAGTCATACTTCAATAGAAGAACAATTGTGAGGTCTAATTTTTGGAGAATCCTCTGTATCAATGGAGAAATGATATAATTTAGAGTTGGTTATAGGAAACATTATTTTATTAAAATAGTTTTGCATGAAATCAGTGATATCATTTAGTTGTTGTGATTCACACTTCTCATGTCTGGAAGCAATGTGATTCCATGACTTAAAGATCAGATAATAATATCAAGCCATAGAAAACGTGATCATTTTTTGTTTCACTTTTGTTTAATGTATATGCAAATATTTTATATGAGCTAACTTCATACCTCATGTACAATGAAAAAGGTATCCTTCCACAATCTGATGACCTGGTTTGATGGCTCCAGGAAGTGAATAACTATAGAATTTATTGCCAGCAAGATTAACTCAACATTGACTAGGAAAAATGAAACTCATTATCCGACAAAGACATGCTCCTGAATTAGGGTAGTGAATACTAAATATCTTTATATATCTAGTTCGTATGTTCAGTGATCTGGACATATAGTTGCAGCTAACTAATTCTGGCATGCTCATGGAAAAGCTAAGCATTTCAGAATCATCCAACCCTTGGAAGTGGTACTAAGGTTTTTTTCTGTGGACAGTAGGAAGAGTCTGATTCATATAATTCCCGGGTTGATATTAGACAATTCTATGGTGTGAATTGGTGGGATCTCACTTGAATACTTGTCTAATTACTGAAGGTGAATGCCAGTTGTTCTCTGAGAAAAGATCTGGCTTTCCTTCTCTTCCATGAGTTGGTAGGTGGGCCTTCCATGGAAAAGCATCTTGGATAAACTTTTCAGGCCTCATAAAAATTGTAGCAGTTTTGCCTGCTCATCTAGAATCTAAGGTCTCCTTATTTTTCTGGAGCAAGTTATGCCTTTTCTAAGACATGTGTCAGATTTTTATTCCTGACCTGTGTATTTCTGCTAAGGAATCTGACGCTCAGGGACGTGAAATAAGTTGTCAAATATATTTCAAATTCAAATTGAAACAGATTGTCAAATCTGGATCTCCTTGATTCCAAAGCCTGTGATCTCTCCCAGGTGCTACCCTTCATCTAAAGTTGAATGTGAGAAGTGATTTTTTTGAGAGACATTAGTCCAAGGGCTTGTCCTCCATCAACTTCTGTGGATACTCAGGTATTATCACTGGATCTAGTTTGAAGAAAGAATGACAATAAGATCCACTTGCATTAACTTAGACTGGGTGGAATTACTCTTTCTGCCTCTAGCTTTTATTGGAAGAGATCCCAAGAAGCAGCAACATTTGGTCTATTTCTTTCTCAGGGGTTTCAGATTAAATCCCACAGGAGAACGTCTTTTAGAATTTAGAGACCATGTGTTAGAATTTTCTTCTGTGAGGAATTTATGTGCTTTCTACTTTCAGTTAATATGAACTATACACCTTTACAAGTTTCTTTTCTGCATTGGCTATCACAAAGCTCAGAGTTAAATTGGATATTTTGACATGAACCATATGATGTTTTTAGTTAGAATATTTATTTTTTTTCTCCTCCCCTTGGTCCTTGTTTTCTAATTTATTGAGTGTATTTTGCATGTTATTAATTTCAACCATCTCAATTCCTGTCAATAAATAAAAGTAAAGACCTGTATAAAGAGAACAGAATTTAATCCTTCTACCTTTTATCTTCTTATGCTCTCTTCAAGAGACATTATATGCTGTACAATGAGAGAAGAGGATCTGAAGTCTAGGTAAAGATACTAGGGAGAATGACCATGTTGAAGAAGAATCTAATTAAACTCACCCAGTGCTTTTTGAGTACAGACTATGTGTTAGGCACCATGGGGTATTACAAGCATTAATATAAATGTAAACATAGCCTCTGACTTTTCAACTCACAGACTAGAAAACAATAAATAATGGCACAGTATATAATTAATTTTATAAAAAGATAAAAAAGCCCAAATTAAATGAAAAATCTCCAGAATGTTTTATACCACAGTGACATTTTAAACATGAAAACATGCAAGAAAGTAACTTAAAGCTTTTATTCTTGAAACTATACAGGAATCTATTCTAATGTATGATTAATCTTGTGTTCCATTGACAACATACTAAGCACAGGCAGTTGCATTTATATTGCAGCCAGTGGATTGTGTATCATTTCTGGCATACCAACCTACCCTCTTCTTCTGTATTCAAGAACGCAGATAGGAATGGAATTGGGGATGACATTATTTTAGGAATAATCTTGAATCTGGTCTCATTTATGAGCCAAGACAATCATTTGCAAACCACAACCTAATGGTAACTACAACATGTCAAGAAAATTACTATGCCACATTAAAATGGGGTCAAAATTAAAAGGTTTTAGTTTTCACCTAGTTTCTAATTCTTAGTACTTTATTGATATGAAAAATACTTGATCACTATCTCTCTTAAGGTGTCTTTAGGCTTCTCTAACCACTCCTCATGTCTTATTTTTATTGCTAAACAACTCAATTCCCAGCTATTAACTCCTAGTGTTAGTAACAAATGGAAGACAAGACTCTACTAACATCTATGGACTTACGAGCTTTCATTCTAAATTAGACACATTGATTGCCTATACAATCAATTCATTAGAAACCAGGTCTTGTTTCACTTGATTTTATTAACAGTAAGGAAATTAGGACTGTTAACCATGAAATGTATTACTTTTTGAATTTGACAAAACCTTTAATCCTCTTGTGACACTCAGGATTTTTGATATCTCTGAAATTTCTTAGTTATAGAATAACTAATACATAATTTTAGCCTAACATATAAAATTTTCTAATTATACATATCTGGCTAGGGTAACAGGTATATAATTTTGCTTAGGCTTTTGGAAAATTTTTGCCCATTGCTGGGATTGAGGTGTGCTCAGAATCACTCAGGGGCCTAGGCTGATGGAGTCTCTGTTATCTTATATCTCCATTTCAACATGAGCCTTCAAGGTTTGCCATTGTAATCATGGAGAATCATCACCTGCTTTTAAATGGTTCCATCTAGAAGTGACCTATCACTTCCACTCACATTTCATTTGCTGAATCAAGCCACATGGTTATGACAAATATAAAGGGGCAAGGAAGCTTATTTCTCCTGCAAGCCCAGGAAAGGGAGGAGCATTAGTAAGATATATCAAACTTACGGAATTTGACTGTGGCATCAATGTGTGGATATTAAAAAGACAAAGCAGGAAAGAATGTCCAATGGAAAAAGACAGTCTCTTCAACAAATGGTGTTGGGAAAATTGGACAGCCACATGCAGAAGAATGAAACTGGACCATTTCTTTATACCACACACAAAAATAGACTCCAAATGGTTGAAAGACCTAAATGTGAGACAGGAGTCCATCAAAATCCTAGAGGAGAACACAGGCAGCAATGTCTTTGACCTCAGCCACAGCAACTTCTTCCTAGAAACATTGCCAAAGGCAAGGGAAGCAAGGGCAAAAATGAACTATTGGGACTTCATCAAGATAAAAAGCTTTTGCACAGCAAAAGAAATAGTCAACAAAACCAAAAGACAACCTACAGAATGGGAGAAGATATTTGCAAATGACATATCAAATAAAGGGCTAGTATCCAAAATCTATAAAGAACTTATCAAACTCAACACCCAAAGAACAAAGAATCCAATCAAGAAATGGGCAGAAGACATGAACAAACATTTCTGCAAAGAAGACATCCAAATGGCCAACAGATACATGAAAATGTGCTCAACATCGCTCGGCATCAGGGAAATCCAAACCAAAACCTCAATGAGATACCACCTCACACCAGTCAGAATGGCTAAAATTTACAAGTCAGGAAACGACAGATGTTGGCGGGGATACAGAGAAAAGGAACCCTCCTACACTGTTGGTGGGAATGCAAGCTGGTGCAGCCACTCTGGAAAATAGTATGGATGTTCCTCAAAAAGTTGAAAATAGAGCTATCATACGACCCAGCAATTGCACTACTGGGTATTTACCCCAAAGATACAAATGTAGGGATCCGAAGGGGTACATGCACCCCAATGTTTATAGCAGCAATGTCCACAATAGCCAAACTATGGAAAGAGCCAAGATGTCCACTGACAGATCAATGGGTAAAGAAGATGTGGTACATATATACAATGGAATATCATGCAGCCATCAAAAGGAATGAAATCTTGCCGTTTGCAACGATGTGGATGGAACTGGAGGGTATTATGCAGAGCGAAATAAGTCAATCAGAGAAAGACATGTATCATATGACCTCACTGATATGAGGAATTCTTAATCTCAGGAAACAAATTGAGGGTTGCTGGAGTGGTGGGGGGGTGGGAGGGATGGGGCAGCTGGTGATAAGCATTGGGGAGGGTATGTGCTATGGTGAACGCTGTGAATTGTGTAAGACTGTTGAATCACAGACCTGTACCTCTGAAACAAATAATACATTATATGTTAAAAAAAAAAAAAAAGAAGAAGAAGATAGCAGGAAGGGAAGAATGAAGGGGGGGAAATCGAAGGGGGAGGCAAACCATGAGAGACTATGGACTCTGAGAAACAAACTGAGGGTTCTAGAGGGGAGAGGGGTGGGAGGATGGGTTAGCCTGGTGATGGGTATTAAAGAGGGCACGTACTGCATGGAGCATTGGGTGTTATATGCAAACAATGAATCATGGAATGCTACATCAAAAACGAATGATGTAATGTATGGTGATTAACATAACATAATAAAAAAAAGAAATAGAAAGCTATGTTGAAATAATTTATGTGTATTTTAAAGTACTCTTAGAAATCTATCTATATCATATCACAGAAAAAAGAAAAAGTATGATACTATCACAACCTACTACTACCTGTTGGATGTTTGTGTGTCTTCCTTGGGAAAAAGTCTATTTGGTGTCTTTGCCCTTTTTAAAATTAGATTTTCTATTTATTTTTTGCTAGTGAGTTTTTGAAGATCCATCAGATATATGGTTTGTAAATATTTTCTCTCATTCCATAGCTTGCCTTTTCATTCTGTCGATTGTTTCCTTTATTGGGCAGAAAATTTTTAGTTTGATAAAGTTTCACTTGCTTATTTTTCTTTTGTTGTCTATGCTTTTGGTGTGATATCCCAAAATAAGCTTTGCCAAGAAAATGTCAAGGAGCTTTTTCCTTATGTTCTCTTGTAGGTGTTTTATGGTTTCAGGTCTCACAGTTAAGTCTTTAATACATTTTTATTTGATTATTTGATTATTATATATGGTACAATTTAAAGGTCCAATTTTTCTCTCTTACATGTGGATATTCAGTTTTCCCGACACCATTTTCTGAACAGACTGTCCTTTCCATATTGTATACTCTTGGAACCCTGTGATAGATTAATTTACAGTGCATGTGTGGGTTTATTTCTGGACTCTCAATTCTATTCCATTTATATATGTGTCTCTTTTTATGTCAGTACCACACTGTTTCAATACTATAGCCCTGTAATCTAGTTTGAAATCAGGAAGTATGATGCCTCCAGCTTTGTTCTTCTTTCTTAAGATTGCTTTGGCTAGTCAGCATCTTTTGTGGTTCCCTATGAATTTTAAGATTTTTTTTTTATTTTTATAAAAAATGCCATTGGAATTTTGATAGGAATTGCATTGAATTTGTAGATAGCTTGAGTTAGTATGGACATTTTCACAATATTAATTCTTTCCATCTAAGAACATGAGATAGCTTTCCATTTGTTTCTTCTTCATTTTCTTTCATGTCCTACAATTTTCAGTGTACAGATCTTTCATTTCCTTGGTTAAATTTATTCCTAAATATTTTATTCTTTTTAACGCTATTGTAAATGAATTATTTCTTAATTTCCTTTTTGAATAATTCATTATTAATGTATAGAAAAACAACTGATTTTTGTATGCTGATTTTGTGTCCTGCAATTTTACTGAATTTGTTTGTTAGTTCTGGTGGAGTACTTAGGGCTTCTTATATGTTAAGACATATTATTGGTAAACAGAGACAGATTTACTTCTTCCTTTCCTATTTGGATGCCTTATTTCTTTTTCTTGTCTAATTGCTCTGGCTAGAACTTGCAGTATTGTGTTGACTAAAAGGGGTGAGAATTCTATACCTAATTTGTTGAGAGTTTTTATCATGAAAAAATGTTGAATTTTGTCAAATGTTTTTGCATTGATTGGGATGACATATGATTTTATTCTTCATTCTGTTAATATGATGTATCACATTTATTGATTTGCATATGTTGAACCATCTTTGCATCCCAGGGATAAATCCCATTTGATCTTGGTGAATGATCTCTTTTTATGCACTACTGAATTTAGTTTTTTGTATTTTGTTTAGCATTTTTACATCTAGGTTAGTCAGAGATATTGACCTGTAATTTTTGTTGTTGTGTGTCCTTACCTGGCTTTGGTGTGGGCGTAATGTTGGTCTTGTTAAATGAGTTTAAAAGTATTCTCTCCTCTTCAAGTTTTTGGAAGCGTTTAGGAAAGATTGGTATTAATTTTCCTTTAAATGTTTGATACAATTCACCTGGGGGGGTGCATGGGTGGCTCAGTCAGTTAAGTGTCTGCCTTCGGCTCAGGTCATGACCTCAGAATCCTGGGATCGAGCCCTGTGTTGAGCTCACTGCTCTCTGGGGAGTCTGCTTCTCTGTCTGCCTCCCTTTCCCCCACTTGTGCTCTCTCTCAAATAAATAAATAAAATCTTAAAAAAAAAAAAAAAGAATTCATCTGGGAAGCCATCTGGTCCTGGGCTTTTTCTGTTGTTGTTATTGGGAGGTTTTTGTCATTGTTTAGCATTGCTGGCCATTGTGAATGCTGAAAGTTATAAAAGCATCAACAGCTATAGCTCCTAAATCTGCAAAACAGGAATAATTATTTCCACTTCAAAGGTTTTTTTGTGAGATACATATTAGATCTTATATACAAAGAATCTAACAATGCTTGCTACAAATGTTTGTTTCTTTGTCCTTGAATGATTTAATAAATGAAGTCTACTTTTTATTCTTCATTCTCATTATTACTTTCACAACTTGAACTATATAATTTTCTGAATTATGCCAAGATTTGGTCTATTGTTTCAGAATACTCCCCAATCCCAGTCTGGCTTTAGCCCAGTAGTACTTAATTGGGGTCAAATTTCCCTCCAAGTAATGTTTGGCAATGCCTGGGGACATTTTTAATTGTCACAACTAGGAAGTGGAGGGATTCCTACTGGCGTTGAGTAGGTAGAGGTCAGGGATGCTGCCACACATTATATAATGCACAAGGCAGCCCCCAGCAACAAAGAATTTTCTGATCCCAAGTGCCAACACTGCCCTGTAGAGAAACCCTGCTTAGCCTAATTACCTGGTTTTAGCTCTGAATTCTCTGATATGTTGGCAAGTGGTTTTGAACTGTCCCTCCACTCTACTTCTTTATTCTCCTCTGATAGTCTTAGAGTTTTCTCTCTTTCTGTAGCTTGAAGAGAGAAACCAAGTCTTATTTGTCTTAGTATTTCCCAGAGGAGATTCAGGTCTTAAACTTAAGAAGATCTGAGTTGGTATTTACTTAATACATGATTCTGGGCGTTATTAGTATATGAAAATAAAATTGTTTTAATAGTTTTTTTTTTTTTTTAATTTGAGAGATAGAGCATGCACGTGTGAGTGGGGGTGGGGGGTGGGGCAGAGGGAAAGGAGAGAGAGAGAGAGAATCTTAAGCAGGCTCCACACCCAAACACAGAGCCCAATGTGGGGCTCAATTTCACAACCCTGAGACCATAACCTGAGCTAAAATCAAGAGTTGGAGGCTTAACCAACTGAGCCACCCAGGCACCCTGAAAATAAAATTGTTTTATAAATAATTGTATTTTTTCAGGATATTTAGCTTTGAGCTTTTGAGGCTTGGAGGATTGCTGTAATAGTAAAAATGAGGGTGCATGCCCATACATGTCTTTCTTCAGACAGGAAAAATCGTTTTTTTTTAAAGTGAATTTGACACACAGGAGAGAAATAAAGTGTGATTAAATAATCAAAGAAAAAGAATGAGTTTCCTTTGCATAAACATAGATAAAAATAAATACAATGTTTATCTGTGCCTTTATTAAGTAATGACTTTAGGCATTTTTTGTAAAGTTAATATATAATATACTAACTTTTATTAATATATAATTATGTTGTCATGTGAATTTTATATTTCATAAGCTATTATGTTACTTTTGCTTTTTGTTAAGCTATTCAGTGCCTACTCTGTATTTTAGTAATAATAGGATCATAGGATTTTAGCTTGTAAACATATATAGTATTTTTTTTTCCAACTAGGAGTCAATATTTTTACCAGCTTCTCTTTATAGTTCTAACTTCTTATTTTTTTGCTCCAGGGACATTCCCTTCTCATTCAAATGGGAGATAAGAAACTTTCAAAGTGATATTCTACAATTAGAAAATTGAGAATGGAAAATCTTATGAAAGCAATTTCTGTGTGATGATTTGTATGGAAACCAGATTTGAGATGGTTGAGAAGTGAGGGGGAAATGAGGTAACGGGGACAATAATAGACAATTCTTTTGATAAATTTGACCATCTGAGGGGAAGAGAGAGCCTGGGAATAGCTAAGGGGCAGAGAGGTGGAAGGAGAATTTATTTCTTCAATGGAGAGAATTTGCTATGTTTCAATCTACCAGTGTCTATATATTTTTGAGTCATTTCACTTCCATTATGCCATCTGGAAACCTTTTCAGTTTAAAGTTTTTACACATTCTTCAACATTCCATTAAAATTTTAATGCAAATTATATGAACCAATCACACTCAGTGATTAAAATTGTTGCAGATACAGCACAAATATATCTTAACTGATTCTAATAAATAACAGCACTGATTATTATTGTTACATAACTTTTGGTTCATGTGTTAAGTTTGATTTTCCCAACTTATAAGCTTTTATAGGCATGTTTCCTCTTTATATTTGGTAGTATATTTAGTAGTGTTCACTGAAAAAATATTGTTGAAGACATAGTCTCTTACACGGTATTAGGAGTCTTCTTTTTTTTTTTTTAAGATTTTATTTATTTGAGACAGAGAGGGAGAGAGCATGAGTGATGGAGAGGGGTAGAGAGATAGGGAGAAGCAGACTCCCTGCTGAGCAAGGAGCCCAACCTGGGGCTCAATCCCAGAACCCTGAGATCATGACCTGAGCCGAAGGCAGCTGCTTAACCGACTGAGCCGCCCAGGTGCCCCTTATGGAGTCTTCTTAATAAAGCCATGCCAAACAAATTTTTGTCAGATGTCAGTTCCACAGAAAGTTTTATTAAAGTAAACTGCCTATAAACTTTGCATCTGATTATATTTTCTTCTTGGCTCTGGCTGCTTGAAAGGTCAGCCTCTGATCCAAATATAGGTCCACTTATAGGATTAACATTAGAGCTTATTGTATGAATTCCATTAATACTGTTTCTTATTACTGGCCTCCTCTTTGTTTTCTACCTTATTTAACTTCACACCCATTTCTACATTAATTTTGTTCCTTATTTTATTGTATGTTTTCCAAATAATTTGTTGGAATTATTTGGAGTACAATAATAAATTATAAAGTGAAATTATAATATTAAGGATAAGTTTTTTTGCATGCCTATAGGTCTTAATGACTTATATGCAGTGGCCATGCAATAAACATTTATTCCTGTTGATGATGTTAATGATAACTCTATAAAGTGAGAAAAATTCTACTGATCACCTGTT
>NW_023270268.1:42254661-42264165 GCF_011800145.1 Mirounga leonina
AAGTGAGAAAAATTCTACTGATCACCTGTTGATGATGTTAATGATAACTCTATAAAGTGAGAAAAATTCTACTGATCAGTAGGATTGAATACATGAAAGACAAACCAAACAAATAAACGAATGACTTAACAACAAAACACACCTCAATCTGGATTCTTTTTTTAGTTTTCTAAAACAAATGAAAAGTTTTAGTTCTAGTCATTGTCTTCGTACAGGGGGGTAGGTGTTACACATGCTACCAAGATAAATTTCTTTCAGTGACACCTTTCTCCTAAATTGCATAAAGTGTTTTGGATTAGGGGGCTCCTGGGTGAATCAGCTGGTTAAGCGTCTGCCTTTGGCTTAGGTTATGATCTCAGGGTCCAGGCATCCAGCCCCAGGTCAGGCTCTGTGCTCAGTGGGGAGTCTGCTTCTCCCTTTCCCTCTGCCCCTCCCCCTACCGTGCATGCTCTCTCTCTCTCAAATAAATAAATAAAATCTTTTTAAAAAAGCTTTAGATCAGGAGATATATCTGGATTTTTTACCTTTGTTGCTATTGTTTAGGACCTTGCTAATGGAAGGTTGTCTCACAGATTATTACTATGTTTTGGCATAATCTGATAAATGGTTAGAAATGAATGTTCTTGGGTCCCATCACCCATTTACTAAATCAATTTTCAGTTTAACAAGATTTGCAGGTGACTTGTATACACATTAAAATTTGAGAACCATTTATTCAGACGGCTCTTAGGAGGCTTATGCTGACAGGCTTTAGGAGTAGGATAATTTTAGAAATACAGAATGGTGCCTCTAATTAATATTTAAATCTACTGCTACTCTAGTTTTATTTCTCCAGAATTTTCTGAAAAATACAGGCCAAAGTTGAAAATTGTGCTTTTAAAAAAATTTAATTTTGCTAAATCCAAAGTTGCCTTGTAATTAGCTTTAGACAGGTAGCAACGAAAAATCTATATAAATTTACATGCAATCTGCCTCTATATCTGTAGGCAAAAAGACTCTTGAGTAGGTATACAATTAATGTAATATATAGAGAGAATAGTTTCAGTGGCTAATTTGCATTTGTTCTCTCCACCAATACATTTTAGATAAACGTTTGCTGGAAAAGGACAGAGAGCTCTAGCTGATAACTTCATGGAATTAGTTTGATTAAAAAGGTTCTCTGTTATGATATTTATTTAGATCTGTCAATTTATCTACAGTTAATCCATGAACAACGTGGGGGTTAAGGGTGCTGACCCCCATGCAGTCGAAAATCTGTTTATAACTTTTGACTCCCCAGAAACTTAACTATTAATAGCCTACTGTTAACTGGAAACCTTACCAATTACATAAACTATCAATTAACACATATTTTGCATGTTACATATATTATACACTTATAATAAAGTAAGTGTTAAGTAAGAAATGCTATTAAGACAATCATAAGGAAGAGAAAATACATTTATGGTACTGTACTGTATTTTATCAATACTGCAACACTTTGCATGATGATGACAGTTTACAGATGAGGACACTTTATGTCATCTGTTTACAGATGAATCATGTCAGTATCCACATCAATATTGTCTTACATGATACAAAACACTGTAGATATTATGTGTATTATTAACACTAGGCCTCAAAAATGAAAAGATAATGTGAAAAAGAAATTCATAATTATTTACAGGTATAATGAATGATATGCACTGATAATGAAGAAGTAGCAATATGATTGCTTTATGGTAGCTTAGTCTATACAGTAATGAATGGATCATTCATGTAAGTTTTTTATGGCATATAGTGTTACAGTCATACTCATAATACAGTATTGGAAACACCACATTCAACATTTCTAGTCTATGGGGTTTTTCTGTGATTTTTTTTCAAATTGGCAGAAATCTACAAAACTTTTACAATATATTTGTTGAAAAAAATCCACTTATAAGTGGACCTGTATGGTTCAAACCTGTATGTTTAAGGGTCAACTGTACCTATCTATGTATCCATTTTTGTATCTGTCACCAAAAAAATTCTGTTATGATATCTTTGTCTATGCCAGTGTTATTTATATCTACATCTAAATATTTCGTATCAAAAGAGTGAATTTGTGGCTTTTTAGTCAATTCATAGATCATAGAACATTAAAATTGGAAGAAAGTGTAAGACACACATCAATCTAGTCCCTTGTTTCCATTGTAGATCTGAATCTGTTATTCCAAAATTTTCAGATTATAAAATCCATCTGAACCACTGTGTTCTAGAATCTTTATTTTAATAGGCTTCTAAGGTAATTCTTATGAATCAGGTATGTTTGGGAAACATTGAAATCAGTGAGTTAATGGGTGTATAAATTATTCTCCTTTTAGAAAAAAAGCTCACATAATATTGAAATTAATATTCTATTCTTTCTAATCATGTTTTTAATATGAATTTAGGGTTAAGTCTAAATTTAGTATTTGCAAACTCTATATTCAGCATTTTATACTTCAGAAGAATCAAAGCTTCTCTGAAAAGTTATAGAAATCAATCTTTTGTAGCTCACTTTCAGAGTTCTTTAATATATAAATTAAAAGATACAATCCATGTCATTTGTGAAAGTGGATATTTCTATGATTATTAAAATTGAAATTAAGAAAGGGTATATTCTTAACACAAGCATTGGTGTGGAACATACCATTAGCTTGTTTACCATTTGCCTTGATTTTGACATCTGTATGCTCCGAGTTGGGGGGCTGCAGGGCTCCAATATTTGATCTTTGTCTACACATCTTGCAGGGAGACTTCAACTCAGCTGCTGAAAAATAAATGCAAAACAAGGAAGAGATTACAGTTGAGTTGGCTACTTAAAAAAAAGATATAATAATTATCTCTGTCCGTAACTTAGGGGTGCACAAAATGTTTACAATAACTTGCTTGGCAAACTGGGCTTTCTCATATTCCTCATGGTTTAGGTGTCAAAGCCATATGCTACCTATGATAATGGACTTTTCGAGGGCACAAAGCTATTCATATTCATGTCATAGGATATGTTTACATGGGAGCAAAATGCTCTAACATCAGAATAAATCAGTAACATCTTAGAGTTCAAATTTCCATATGCTTCCTTGGCATAATAAAGAAGAAAAATTCCGATGTTGTGTAATACACTTTAATTAAAAACAGAACTTTTCTACAAATCATGGAAGTTCTCAAATAGTGCAGACAAATGTATCATTTTGTCATATCATAAACATTTATCATCATTAAGTAGAAATAAGGATAGAAGCTATCACACAGATATTGTGTGCTTTTTTTTTATCTCTGAACATACCCATTTATTTTAATCAATTAAAATCGGATTTGACTTGGATAAGGTTTTAGGAATTGTGCCATGTCAGACTGCATCAGGAGAAATTGAACTATGTTGTCTAGGTGATGCAGAGGTATCTGAAGCATTTAATTACTTTAATAATTATGAATGGAGGTTTAGTCCTTAGAAAAACATCTGATCATTTTTTTATGTTTGCAAAGTTATGCTCTTTAGGTTTCCTTTTATCAGAAATATTATAGTTTGTATCAATAGTTGATGATATCACTATTAAAAAGTCATTCCACAGGGCGCCTGGGTGGCTCAGTTGGTTAAGCGACTGCCTTCGGCTCAGGTCATGATCCTGGAGTCCCGGGATCGAGTCCCGCATCGGGGTCCCTGCTCGGCAGGGAGTCTGCTTCTCCCTCTCCTACTCCCCCTGCTTGTGTTCCCTCTCTTGCTGTGTCTTTCTCTGTCAAATAAATAAATAAAATCTTTTAAAAAAAAAAGTCATTCCACAGTTATTTTGATACTTTTCAATGAAAAAAGGTCAGCAGCGGTGCATATAACTGAGAACTTTCAAAATAAGATCCTGACTATGATAGGGAAATATGAGTCCATCTATGCTTGTAAAGTAGAATTGCATTTTATGTGATGAATGACTTAATGTACATATTGATTCTTTTTGGAAAAAAGTTATTTGAATTATTGAGAGATAGCCAGAATAACCAGGTTGCTTATAATTATTTTTGCAAAATATTCTCTTGTACAAATGTGGAAGAAATAATAAAATCAACGCATTTTTTAAAAATGGAAGTTTCAGGGGCTCCTGGGTGGCTCAGTCAGTTAAGCGGCCGCCTTCGGCTCAGGTCATGATCCCAGGGTTCTGGAATCGAGTCCCGCATCGGGCTCCCTGCTCGGTGGGGAGTCTGCTGCTTTTTCTTCCTCTGCCTGCTGCTCTGCCTACTTGTGCTCTTTCTCTCTCTGTCAAATAAATAAATAAAATCTTAAAAAAAAAAAAAGGAAGTTTCAGCCTTAAGTTACTAAAGGGACTATGAAAGAAGTGACCATCAGAATACTTCCAGTTTACAAATAAAGCATGATTAAATTATATCATCTGAACCCAGGATTTAGTATTTGTCATCAAACAACTTCCTAGTTTAGGTTAAAATACTCTTGGATTTTCCCTCACTCTGAGAAAATAAGTAATAGAACTATAAATTTCATGTAAAAATGATAAGAAGAGTATATAGATACTTATTTTTAATAGTAATTGCAAATAAAGTAATAAAAATGAATATTTCAGATCTTCCCTCCAATAATACTACATATATTTCAAACATAAAAGGCAGGATTTTGTTTTAGACTTCCAAAGGGTAAACTAAGGAAAAGTGGGAATTGCAAAGCACACAGCTTCCAGTTGCATGGGTCTTATATTTCAAACCCATTAGCAGTAAAACTTCATTTTCACTACTGAAGGGGCACTTCACTCCTGAAGGCTGGAATGTGTTTTCTAAGTTAGCCAGGACAAAACATAAAGTTTTGTGCATATATATATATATATATATATATATTTGCATTACACTTTGAGTTGCACCTGGAAGTAAATAGCTAACTAGAATAGACTAATGATATGCTCAGTGTCGCCAACAGTTGTGGAGTAAGCATCTCTCCCTGTATGGGTTCTCCAGTGAACTCTTAAACCGTTGGCTTTTAATTCAGGAACACACTCTGAGGAGCATGTCCCCTGCTCTTTATTACATTCCAGGGGCAGCTCCATCAAACTGCATCACTGCCGCTTAGCACAGCACTTACTCTCTCTAATAAAAAAACACTCCAGGTGTTATATTGAATGGATTATTATCAACAGAGGATTCCAAAATTTGGTTTATGCCGTACTCTTTCAAGATTCAGGGCAGCCTGAGGTCCCAGATGTGCTTTATGAGTGCCAACACGACATGTGAAAAAGATCTGGCCGGATGCATAAAGATGGTCAGTAGAGAGTTGTATTCTGACCCAACAACGTTCCATGTTGTTGGCTTAGGAAACAATTTCAGGAGATGGTTACTATGCCTCTTTGTGAAAATGGCATCAAAGGCAAAATAGTTGATAAAGAAAAAAGGAGAAACAATGACAGTGAGAGAGAAAGGGCTGAGTGACAGAAGACCCACAGGACCAACAGGATCAAGGAAATAATTCTTTAGCTACAGTAGTTTCCTTTAGAAAGGATCTAAGAAGTACCTTATTTCCTCATAGAAAGAAAACCAAGGACTTAAGAGAAGATCTAAATGACGGGATCCACATTCCCTACCAAGATTATTTAAGAAAAGTATTTTAATACCAGGTATAAAATAATCAAATCCTGAGAGGCTAGGCAGTATATATTTTTTTAATGATAAATCTTGGGGTCAACAATAGATTTTTGTGTACATAATAATAATACTTTGAGGTCACAGACTAAACTCTAACATGATATACAGTGATCCCTTTCCTGCTGCCTCATTTCCTCCCTTACCTGTCTCCTCTTTTCAGTCTTTCCGTGTTCCTATTTTTATGTTCCATTAATGATGAAGATCCTATTATTCTCCACACATGCTTTTTGTTTTTATTTCTCTCATTTCTGTGGCTTTGCATATCATCTCTTCTGTACTTGGAACTTCAGCCCCTTTTTTGTCTACCTAACACAAGCTCATTATTAAGGCTCAGATCAAGGGTTGCCTCTTCTAGGAAGCCTACCTTGATGTCCTCACTTCTGCTCAGCACATTCCTGAGTGACCCCTTAATACTCCCTGCGTTTCTCCACCGCATTAGAGTTGTAGTTTTCTGCTGCATTTTGTCTTTCTTCTTAACTAGTCTCTGACTTACTTGACTGCAGACGCTGGATTAGATACATCATTTAAACCCATATTCCTACAATTTAGTGGATGTTCAGTAAAGAATTTTAGAAAGAATGAATGAAGTATCTTTAGTAAGTTACACAGATACTCACAGGAAAAAGTGACTTGGGACATTTTATAAAGGAAAATATTTTTAGTGTCAGCTTGGCAATAATTATGGGCTTCAATTAAAAACCTTTAATTGCTGGCTAGGCAAAGCTGGGGTAAGAAAGATGTTCTTGGTAGGGATGGAGATACTGAAATGACTATATTAACAGAACCAGAAAAGTTGAGATCTACTGCAATGAGTCATTCAGAAATTGTGAATTTCATTTCATTTCATATATCTTTAAAATTAAATAGTGTAGTTTCTGTCATTCATTCATATATTTATTTTTGAGAACTTATCATGAGCCTAGCATTATGTTACAATCTGGGGAAACCAGGATGGATATGGCATATGTTTTTTTCTTTGGGGGCTCACAGTCTGGTTAAAGATGATATTGTGGCTTGCAGACAGTCCTACAGGGATGAAAGATTTTGAATGATAAGAATCTAGCCCAGTAAATGTAGAAAAATCTTTGAAGAGAAACAGACAATTTTAGTCAATCTGCACACTGAACTGTCAGAGACAGGCGAAGGATGATGGGAGAAGTTCTCAGGAGGCATCTACATGGACAAGAACTCTGATTTGTGTGATTTATTTCACTGGGAAGGACTTTAATGGAAGAAAGAGAAGGCAAACAGTGGAAAAGCCTACCTGAGATGGAATATGGTGGTGGAGGTGAAAGGGTTACATCTTTGTTCTCCATAAGCTTGTGACACTGATCTGAACTAAGATGCACTTTCCTCATCTGTAGAGTGGGTACAAAGATGAGTAAAGTGTAAAAGCCTTGGGCAAAGGCAAAGTATGAATCAGACAAAAGTGCAGCATTTTGTTTTGCTTTTTACAAATCAAGACAGGTTTTAGCATGTTTTTATGTCCAGGCTATAAATGCTCTGAAATATGAAAATGGATGTTGTTTGGCTCCTGCTGAGTTGCCCCTGACAGAAGACCCTCTGAGCCTCCCAGCCCAGGCAGAGCTGGTTGAGCTAGGCTCACTGAGCTCCAGAGCACAGCATGGCCTTCTCTTCTCTGCATTTGTAGCTTGAGGCCTTAACCTTTTATCATTATTTTAATGATGTTTTTATGTTTAATTTAACTGTTAATCACATTAACAGAGTTTTGACTAGTATGTCAGAGGGCTTGAAAACTGAGTTAAAGTTATTCTAAGAGCTAAATTTGTCAGGTCTGACATGTTTTAGTCAAGATGATCCAGTCAAGTGTAGAGATGTTGGGAAGATGGTGTGGGATGGTATTTAATTTATTCAGGACTTGAGGGGTGGAAATGGACTGGTAGTAGAGCTTGCTCCATAGTAGCAACAGTTAAGAGGATAATTTGTGGCTTGTCTTAAGGACATTAACCAAAGAAAACTGCCCCTAGAAAGCAACAAATTATATGTTATGCTTAAATTATTTTCTGAAGAATATGATCATATCAGAACATCATATAATTTAGGAGACATTAGTGAAATTCTATACTTCCCTTATATTGCATAAACCTATTATAGTAATGAAAGACAGGCACTCATTTTTCTATATTTAGAAATCATACCTTTAGGGGTCAAAGATTCCATTTGTGAGGTTTTTGCTAACAAACATTTTATTTTCTTAAAAAATTTTTATTACAAAATAGGTGTTAAAGCAAGAAAAATATACAATATAAAAATTAATCACTTTAGGGCGCCTGGGTGGCTCAGTTGGTTAAGCAACTGCCTTTGGCTCAGGTCATGATCCTGGAGTCCCGGGATCGAGTCCCACATCGGGCTCCCTGCTCAGCAGGGAGTCTGCTTCTCCCTCTGACCCTCTTCCCTCTCATGCTCTCTGTCTCTCATTCTCTCTCTCGCAAATAAATAAAATCTTAAAAAAAAAAATTAATCACTTTACTATTAGTATTTTGATATATATATTTTTACTCTTTCTATGAATAATATTAGGATATCACAACTGCTGAAACAGATACCTCTAAAATATTAGTGGCTTAACACAATAGTTTATTTCTTACTCTGGAGGGGCTTGCCAGCAGCAGAGGGTGGGGGAAAGCAGTGCTCCCTCATGCTCTGCTCCATGTAGTCACTCAGAGCAGTGCCATCAATAACCTTGCTACTGAAGATTCCTGGCCACCAACCTCCAGCAAGGGAGAAGAGAGAGGATGGCCAGTGAGATGTTTATAAGTTGCAGATCATAAAATAGTGAACCAACATCTCTGCTTATACTAAGAAACGCTGGAGAGGAAGCAAGTTCAATGTGTACATTGTGTTTTTTGCCATCGCAAATACATATGTCAACAGGCTCACATTCTATACGTTCTGCTGTGTGGTATTGTCTATTTACCCAGCAATACATCTCAAACTTCTTTTCTTGTGATTTATATCATTATTATTTGATTATACTACAATTTTGCACTTTTAAAAGTCAATTTCTTGTTAAACATTTTGGTTCATACCAGTTTTCATGAATGTTGGCAGTATTCTGATAACATGCTTGCACTTTTGCATATTAACCTGATTATTTTCCTTAAAAAATTCCCAGAAGTAGAATTGCTGGGTCAAAGGGTATGTATCTTCAACAATAACAACAAAAAAGACTTGACACTTTGCTAAATCGCCTTCAGACATTTATATTCCCACCAGCAATGAATGTGCCAGTTGATGACATTTTTCTCTTGGATAATGGGGTCTGGAGATAGAAGCTGAAAATTGTACTTCCAGGATCCTTTTTATTTTATTTTATTTTATTTTTTTTTTTAAAGATTTTATTTATTTATTTATTTGACACAGAGAGACACAGCGAGAGAGGGAACACAAGCAGGGGGAGTGGGAGAGGGAGAAGCAGGCTTCCCTGTGCAGGGCTCGATCACAGGACCCTGGGATCATGACCTGAGCCAAAGGCAGACGCTTAATGACTGAGCCACCCAGGCGCCCCAGATCCTTTTTATTTTAGGGTGAATTAAAGAACTGGTCATCAAGTACTTGTTGAGCCTCTACTAAGTGACTGGCTTGTGCTATAGGGAATTCAAGAAAAGTAATTAAGTTGTTTTTATTGGGAAACAGTACTTTATTCTATATGCTTAACACTAAAAGGGAGTTTCAATTTCCTGCCTCTCTCCAATTCAGTAATTGAAGCTTTGGTCTTTACTGTGGCTATAGAAAAGAGTAAGAAGAGGTAAGGTGTTTCTTAAAATTCTATAACTAATTCAGATGAAAAAATAAGGTATTTAAATTTATTCTTTTTTTTTAAAGATTTTATTTATTTATTTGAGA